>NC_142786.1:15948113-16098889 GCF_988280905.1 Pimephales promelas | reverse complement strand
TTATTTAAGAACAAAAAGTCTTTATGAAATGTATATTTATTTCCTCAGAAATTCTGGGTTGTCTCATATAACTGGACTGGATTCTGTGATTGAATACAAAATGTATTTTTGAAATGCAATCAGATAAAATGTAACAACTTTTGTTTGTCTACACGAGAGGTTTACTAAATTAAAACATGGACAAAAAAACTATACACAATGGTATATATTTTAGTCATTATTTATTCAGGCTAAAACAAACATTTTTACGGGTTGTACTGAATACCTATGAGTTTCAGTCAGTGTATTTAATGATTATTCTTTTAAAAAATAATTATAAAATGATCATTAAGTGTTCTCTGTCTGGATATGTTCATGTGTTCACGTCCTCACATAGTGGGTGAGACAGCTTTAAAAACCATGAGCGTCATGCGTACTTGAGTGTGTACTAGATCTACTAGACGAAACGGCGCTGCTCATTAATACAGAGACACGCTGAATATAGAATTAATAGGGTCGCACACCAGTCTTTTTGTGCTGTATATTCACAGACACGCACATCGCGATTTGATTTAGGCTACTGCACAGCTATATTTTGATTTATTCATCCATCTAGTATCGATCAAATCGCACATTTTACATGGCATCTGTATTGTAGGCCTAACACAAAACAACACTGGTGTGCGTCTTTTTGACAGAGCGGGATTCCCTCAGCATTACAGAAATAATATTAGCCTGGCTGCGCCCGCCTACGCACTTCCGCTCAATTTCATTTTCCATGAAATGTATGTACGAGAGTCTGGTAGAACCAGGCTAAAATAATATGGCCTTAAGTTATAAAAGTTATGAATTACCTTCATCTTCACGGAGGGATGGTGTTCCCGAACATGTTCGAAGTGTTCCCCCCCTTTTGCAGCCACTCTTCGTCCACAGATCTTACAAACTGGATATCCATCTTCAAGGACGACACCATGATCGTTTTTTGGATATCCAAAATATTCCCATACTGCAGATTTTAATTTTTTTTTCGGCGGGAGGTAAAGATTTGGGGCCTCTGTCTCGAACATTTTCAGCACTGTACAGGTATGGGTGGAGTAGCCGTTAGGGCTGTCGCGGTTATGGAATTTCCCTTGCGGTAATGTTGAGTGGCTCAATAGCGCGATATGCGGTTTTACCGCCATTTATTTATTTATTTAATTTATAAGTATTTGTTGCTATATAAATAAAGTTTACGATGTGTACAAAAACGAGGTCATTTAACCAATAACCGAAACTAAACAGCGTCTGATATGCGCATTGAAAGCATGATTGAAAGGCTTTCACTCAGCGCGCATATTGTTATGACAACGGACTTTGAACCGTTCATTCAACGAACACGTTCAAAGAAGCTGATTCGTTAAAAGAGATGTAATGAAACAAGATGTTAATTATTTTTAACTTTGAGTTCCACTTTTCAAGGCTCAGCTGATCAGCAATGCATGGGTAACGCGGAAGCTGATGCTTCACTTAGTAGAGACCAATATGGCATTGATTCATTGCGTGACTCTGTGATATTATTTTCTGCGGCTTCCTCTTGCTGTGGGATTCTGACCAGCGCTGCTGCTGACGCGTTTTTGTGGAAAATACCCGTGACGTGAAGCTTAAAATGATGATACGACAAATATTTCGCTTTCCTTTGACACGGCAACCTTTTCACGACTTCAAAGACAGACGCAGGTAATCGCACGCGCTCTGCAGATCTCTCTCATTCACTGTCTGTGTGAAGCCTCTGTAGGCTACACATCACCAAGATAAACAGTCTTGTTGTTATCATTATGAACTTGTTTAACATTCAATACACATGCATGAAGTTCAAAACAAGCCTTATAAAAAAAAAGCATGAATATCGCGGTTGCTGCGGTTACGTGCAATCCTCTGCGGTTTACTTGTCAGAAGCGCGGTACTGCAATATTGCGGTTATCGCGACAGCCCTAGTAGCCGTCAAGCAGAAAGCAGTTGCATGCGGCAGTGCGGGTGAGTTCAGTTGTTTTTTGTTTTTTTTTAAACCGCGGATAAGCAAATGTGCACGATATGATAATCGTACGTGTCAATATCGCAATAAACCGCCATACCGGTATACCGTTACATTCCTACACACGCAATGGCATTTGAAATACTCCTCCTAGAGCACTGATCCAAATTCAACGAAACTCGGTCAGCGTGAAGTCAAGACATTGAGGATGAAAGCTTGTGTGGGGATTTTTGATATCTCGAACGGTTTGGCAGTGGCGAGGAAACGAAATTATGGCGAGAAACGTGAAACAGGAAGTGTGTTATAACTTCAGCATACATTAACTGATCTTGATGAAACTTCAGCAGTGTGTTCGCTGTAAGAGGATGGTCACATGGATGTGACTATTGTGAGTCAAAGTTATAGCGCCACCAACTGACAGCAGAAAGTGCGTCACTTTCAAAATGCTTTTTAAATCACCCTCTTATTTTTACCCGATTTGCTTCAAACTTCATCTGTATAATGTAAATACACGGCAGATGAAGACCTGTGAATGGATTGTTGATATCTTTGAAACTGTTGCCGTGGCAACGCTTCAAACTTTGAAATTATTTTAGTATGCTTTTGAGACTCTTAGCATGCTTGAAATTGCATGAAACTCAACAGACACATCACATTTATTAGCCAAAAGACATGTCCAAAGTTTCAGAAACGGGCATGGTGCAGGCACTAAATAGCGCCACCTTTTGACAAAAGTGGGGTTGTTAGTTTTATCTACAGTTACAAAAATCGGTATATACATTATACTCCTCAAGCCAGACAACTTTCTAATTCATAGTCATTAGCTCGGACCAAGAGGAAGTCAGATATTTTGGTTTGAATATGGTGAGCCTCTCTCTGAGCCTACGTCCATGTATGGCAAGCCCTTTTAACATTTAAACGCTAAGTTTGCCTATCCGTAATTAACATTGTAGATATTAACAACGTCTTTCTGTCTAGTCGTAATTACATTTTGGAAAGTTTGTATTATCATTTAAGATATCTGTAACATAATTGTGACTAGTCGAAATGACAGAGTATGGCAAGCCGATTTAAAATTTAATCATGAAAGGGCCAAAGCCTTCGGCACCGCCACCCTGGTGCCTTTAGGTAACTAAAGGAACCGGGGTTGCAGTGCCACCGGCTTGGGCCTGCCATCGCTGCTCGCAGCTATATTTATTATTATTATTATTTATATGACTATTTGGGCACTTTTGGGGCCCTTAACGTGCTCAAACTCTAGAAAATTTGCACACAGGTCAAAACCGGCGGCCATCAGGCCCTGGCTGAAGATGGTACCCGGGCGTGGCAGGGGGGCTAGAAAGCGCCCCCTGGAACGGGGTCCGAAAACTTGGTCCATAAATCAAACACGCTTGCATGTAATAATATGAAACTCGGTGCACATATAGATCTCATCGTTCATATATATCTCATACTATTACTTTTTACCCCAGCCCAACAGGAAGTCGGTTATTTAGGGTTGTTCATAAAACACACGCAATGGAATTTGAAATACTCCTCCTAGAGAATTCAAACACACGGCACAAAACTCGGTCAGCATGAAGTCAAGGCATTGAGGATGAAAGTTTGCGAGGGGATTTTTGATATCTCGAACGGTTTGGCCGTGGCGAGGAAACGCAATTATGGTGAGAAACGTGTAACAGGAAGTGTGTTATAACTTCAGCATACATTAACTGATCTCGATGAAACTTCAGCATTGTGTTCGCTGTAAGAGGCCGATCACATAGATGTGACTATTGTGAGTCAAATTTATAGCGCCACCAACTGGCAGCAGGAAGTGTGTCACTATTAAAATGCTTTGAAATCACACTCTTACTTTTACCCGATTTGCTTCAAACTTCATCTGTATAATGTAAATACACGGCAGATGAAGACCTGTGAATTGATTCTTGATATCTTTGAAGCAGTTGCCGTGCATGAAACTCAACAGACACATCACATTTATTAGCCAGTAGACATGTGCAACTATAGCAAAAGATTAAAGTAATGTCAAAAAAGTAAACACTAAAAGCCTCATATCTTCTAAAAATGTAATTATACATCATTTGTTTCTAAATTAAATTATACAAATATCATAACTAGGGATGCACCGATCCACATTTTTTCACTTCCGATCCGATCCCGATACCTGACTTTGAATATCGGCCGATACCGATACTTTTCCGATACCAGACCTGTGTTTGCTTTAACATTATTTATCAATATTGTTGATTTTATATGATGCTGAAATAAACACCTCTCTACAAGCAAGGATGATACGTACGTATGTAGCCTATGTCAATATATATATATATATATATATATAGATATGAAGAGCTCTTTTCCAAAACGCTATAAATCCATTTCAATAGTTTTCAGGAAAACTACATTTTTTACCTAGACCCACACATTTTGTGAATATTCAAATTATCCTGTTTAAATGTTTTATTGGTTCAGTCTGAACATTTTGAACAATAATTATTAAATCAAACAACAATATTGTTAATGATAATTTAAAAGTTAATTTTATTTTTTTCCAAAACGCTATAAATCGAAATAAACCTCAAACAAATAGTACCAATTTCAACATATGCATGAAAAAAAACAAATTATTAATACCAATTTCAACATATGCATGAAAAAACGAATTATTAAAAATGATCAATATATGATAACGATATTCAAAAAAGGGATGGGCACCCCTCCAGCACATGCACACACACACACAGGCTACATAACATGTGAGCAAAGCGGAGCAGCATGACGCTTAAATATAAGTAAAAAAAAAAAAATAAAAAAAATAAACATTTCACATTTGTTTTTAATAATATTACATTACTTATTTTTATTATTTCATCTATGTTGAGTAGGCTATGAAAAGGGAACCGCATGAGATGAGTAAGATAGGATCAAAATTCAAAAGCTGCCCAATATCGGAAAATATTTGGAGTGCTTCAGACATGATTTTGACCACTTATTAAGTTTTGTTTTGTAGAAAGCTTGTAAATTTCGTTTCATATAAATTGTATCTTCATTTTAATAAATGTTTCATCGACAAATTGACTGGATTAATACATTAGAAGTAAATATCAGACAATATAATCAGGACACAGAGGCGCGCAGGTGAACCGGAGCGCGTCTCATAATATGAACCGAAACACCGCGATGCTTGCCTCACACAGGCCTGAGAACTAAGCTACAGAAAGCTTTAAATATCTACTTTTAAACAAAACAATTAAAAACTAAAATAAATTGGCAACTCTCTGCGTATGTATAGGCTAATTCGAAGTATGCGTTTCTCTATGCGCGTTCACTGCGAAGATGGCGAGTAAGCATCATCAACTTTATCTTTGTTCCTGACACTGACAGAAAACACTAGTTTATTAATAAACAATTCAAATGTTTCATGCATAATCATTACTTTTGCCGGTTCTTTGTGGCAAGCTTTATGCATACGTTGAGATGCGGAATATGCCATTAAAAACGCTCATATGGTTTCTCTCCCATTTAATTAAATCAATATATGTGATTACTGATAATACAAATGGCTTAAATGATCTACTACTAGTCGACTAGAAAACTAGGACTCATTTTGAGGAATGAATGAACATAATAAACCTCTGTTCAGAGTGCCGCCGTGCTGGATTGTGTAGAGCGCTCATTGAATTTGAGGATTTATCGTGTTTAGGCTAAAAACAGGGCTGGTGCTTATCGCGGCTTGGGAAGAAACTGTATCTTGCAGTACATTTTAAACAAGGAAATATAGCGATTCGGCATGAAACGTTGATAGAGCAGTGAAAGGGTTCTGTCCGCAGCAGAATGACACGACAAACTCATTTTTTTAAAAATGTCGTTTAACGCGTTTTGGAAAAGAGCTCTTCATATATTAAACAATAGATAGACAATTAAACAAAGATATACGCATTATACAGGCCTACACAGTGCTTTAATTTCAGGAAGGTCTACTAACATTATTCAGGTATATCGTCTAAAAAGAATTATAATAAAGTAATCAAAAGTAAAATAGCACTGCAAAGTTTATCATAGATAGATTTATGCTTATTAAAGCTGAAGTTATTCATTCAAGAGCTGTGAGTGATTTTCTCTTTGCCTTTGGTTGTTTTATTCTCAGTAATGTCGCAATCGTCACATTTATACTGCTGCCCCTTTAAGAACTAGTGCGGATTTCATAGTCTACTGATGCACCATATTTTCTCCCAACTATTTCCATAAACCGTTTATGTCTAAAATGAACGTAGTTAAGTGATAATCTCCAAGCCGGTCGTTTTGACATTTTTGTGCAGGCTACATTTGATCGTTTAGACGCGCATATGAAGCCCAAAGTATAATTTGCTTGTCTGTTTCGGAGCGCGCGCCGCCCTCTTGCGCAAATGTTGTGCTTTTAATAGCTCTTTTTATTATTAAAAGCGTCCCGCAATTTAGCAACAGCAGAGACGGCATTTTACAACAATTACCGATTGTGTTGATTCTGTCTTAAAGTTTGAGTTTTACGGAGAAATGACAGTGCACCGCCGCGATGGGAAGGAAGTTGGCTACACAGCGGCTATTGTTTAATGTTTTTTTTTACCTCAATATATTCTTTAATCTTTGGAAATCAGACTAATATCACAGATCTAAAGTGTAACCAGGCTATGTTTTCTCTGTCGTCACTCATTAAGCAGGGCTGTCGTGTTGTGCGTGCTGTGGCACCGCGTGAGAGATCTCTCTCTCTTTCTCTTCTGGACTGCGAATTGCAAACATGCATCACAGACAAATAGTTTAATTTATACGGCTTTGCAAACATTGCATTTTGCTGTCTTGCTCTGCTGCGGTGTTTCCAGTGTGAAGTATTTCCACCATAGGATTTCCACACAGCGAACATATTGGTAGCTCAATGCTATCCTGCTAGCTGGCTGCAAACTGCGGAATGGATTTCTTGAGCGGGCGTCTGTGTGTCTCATTGAGCCCTATTTTTACAGTCTATGATTGAGCTGCACCTCCGTTCAGGAATCCATTCCACGGTTTGCAGCCAGCTAGCAGACTAGCAGCCCCGGGGAATCCCTTTTGGAGTCATTTCAGCAGCCAACGTTAAAGCGCAGACATGGATCATAAATATCGGATTTCTCCGCAGGTTGGATCGGAAAAATCCGATACGTGAATTACGCTGGTATCGGTCCCGATACCGATACTGGATCGGATCGGCCCCATCCCTAATCATAACTAAACCAATTTTTCCCTTTTTTCCATTTAAGAATTATGTTTATGTTCAACAGCCAGAATGGTTGTAAAATTCAGGAAAAAAAAATAATCTGAGTCATACGTAGTGCTATACTGCCCTCTTGTGTTCAATATCAGGTAGGCCTATTGTGTATATTCCCACCGGTTAATCAACATGTGACTCCGCTTGGACTCGGGAACTTTTAAATTGCTTACTTATAACCGAAAGTCAAAATACGGATGTCCACACAAGACATTAATGGTGTGGAGTAGAGCGAGCATTTTAAGTAGGATTGAACTAAACATAATGAACGTTCACTCTGTTCTGCTGGTTCTTCGCTGGTGGCGCGCACAGTTATGAATGCTTTTGCAGCCGTGAGTTTTAGTTTAATTTTTAAATTAGCACCATTTCGGGGTTTTTATTATTTGAATTTATTTTACAAAAACACAATGTTGAGTTTTATTGTAACACTGTCCAATCGCACCCACGGTTATATTTTGTATATTATATATAATTATAATGTATTTCTTTATAAAATAATACTACCAATAAAAATGCATTTCATTTTTATTTTTTAATCAATATAGAATGTTTAACCTAAAAATAAACAGATTATTTGATAAATGGTATCAGTATATTTAAATCTGCATATTATCTGCAGGGTATCCTTAGCCTAGTCTTAAAGGACAACTCCGGCGCAAAATGAACCTTTGGTCTAATTACACATTGCTACCTAGTCAACCGTTATCTGAGATTTGTTTTCATGATTGCCAAATGTAAATAGTTTTATCTCTAAAAACAGTTTAGCCTGTAACGCTAGTATAATGCTAGTATATAGGGCATAGAGTAATGACAAATAAAAATCGCTTGTTATTACCACTAACAAGTCTCAAAATAGCCCCACACCAACACGACAGCATAACAAGAGTCCCTACATTCAAACCGAAGCATTGAGAACTTTGTCAGTGTCCACACAGTTTAATAAGAAGATATTTTATAGACACAGTCAACTTCGCGAATACAGGAAGAAGCCATCTTTGAAAAATAGTCCATATCAGTCGATCTACGAGCGCCGATCCAAGTGCGCTGAACTGAGCAGAATCTCATATGGTCCGTTGTTTCCAGAAGAAACACAAACACAAACCGTTTACTTCCCTTCAATATGTACACGTAGCCTACTGTTCGCGCTCACCTTATCACCTTATTCACATCTCACCAGCGCACTTGGATCGGCGTTCGTAGATCGACTGGTCGAGACTATTTTACCAAGATGGCTTCTTCCTGTATTTGCGAAGTTGACTGTGTGTATAAAATATCTGCTTATTAAACTGTATGGACACTGACAAAGTTCTCAATGCTTCGGTTTGAATGTAGGGACACTTGTTATGCTGTCGTGTTACTGTGGGGCTATTTTGAGCCTTTTTAGTGGTAATAACAAGCGATTTTTATTTGTCATTACTCTATGCCCTATATACTAGCATTATACTAGCGTTATAGGCTAAACTGTTTTTAGAGATAAAACTATTTACATTCGGCAATCATGAAAACAAATCTCAGATAACGGTTGACTAGGTAACAATGTGTAATTAGACTTAAGGTTCATTTAGCGCCGGAGTTGTCCTTTAATAAATGTATGCTTCATTTTTCTTTAGTAAATTTGATCAATAAATTCAATAATTTAGAATAATAAGACACTATAGGGCTGTTACCCTAGGTAAGGCTGATCAAATTAAATCGTTTACACAATAATGTTATGAGATTGTTTTAATAGGAGTCAATTAAAAATCGTTGTAAAGAACGATACTTTTAAACATAACCCTAAATCGCCATAAGGTGTCGCCAGATGACCGTCTTAATGAACGAGTCATGGATTCAAAATGCTGAATCATTCAGTAATGAGAACACATTGCTTTGAGATGCGCGGTGGGTCGCTGTGATCTTTGTTTAACTATTTTCTCTGCTGAAACAGAAAAAAAGTCAATATTGCATCTAAAATGTAAGTGACTTGACTTGTGTGACTATGTTTGTTGCAGCGATAGAAGTTGCACCCTTGTTAAAGTTTAAGGCCTTGTCTTTTTGGATATATCTTTTTCTTTTCTTTTTTTTCTTTTTTTTTTTTTTTACAAAATATGCATATAACCCATATATTTTAGATTTATAGTTTGCTTTAAATTAAGATTGTATTTTTGGTAATTGAACCTGAATGAATTTAAAATAAATGTGCTATATTTCAGATCATATATTTGAAGAGTTCAGCCTCTAAATGCCATTTGAAATTTTCATCTTTAATGATGATTTTTATCAAACTTGTATATTTAAGTTCAGTAATTTCACTTAAATAACAATTAATAGGTAATTATCATTGCCATTTAAGTGAAATTACTGAACTTAAATATACAAGTTTGATAAAAAATCATCATTAAAGAAGAAAATTTCAAATGGCATTTAGAGGCTTTTGCATCTGAACTCTTCATTTGTTTTGCTTAAAATTTGAACTAACATTAATTTTATTCTCAGCTGAATTATAAATATTTTATTTCTGTATAAATTCATTATTTTTTTGATTTTTCTTTTTTAATCAATGTAGAATGTGTAACTGAAATATAAACAGATTAGGGCTCTGTTCGAGGACAAGAAACTAAAACCAATGCGACATGATGAATGTTTGTTTCCCAAACCATCTCAGAGTAACAGCTTACTTTTCTTTATTACTATATTCTTTCTTACTATAAACTGTACTGTAGAGCTTGCATCAGTCAAAGCAGGGTTACATTTTGCATGTCGTGCACAATAACCCTAAAGGCACCAGGGTGGCCGTGCCACCGGCTTCATATATATATATATATATATATATATATATATATATATATATATATATGCGAGCAACGATGAAGGGCAATAGCCATCGCTTTTAGGTAACTAAGGCAGTGTTTCCCAACCCTGTTCCTGGCGGCACACCAACACTGTGTATTCTTTTTCTCCCTAATCAAACACACCTGACTCAACCCATCAGCTCATAATCAGGTGGGTTAATTGTTAATTGTGGTGTGTTTGATTAGGGAGACAAAGAAAACACGCAGTGTTGGTGTGCCGCCAGGAACAGGGTTGGGAAACACTGAACTAAGGAACCGGGGTTGCGGTGCCACCGGCTTGGGCCCGCAATCTCTGCTCGCAGCTATATTTGTTATTTTATTTTTATTTTCATAATTTCATAATTACTTTGTTCATTGTAATGTCCAGTCACCACACTATACCAGTGTGGTGTATACCAGTACACCACAATGGACATGGTGAAAGTGAAGTACAAAAATATTCTACTGGTAATTTTACTAGGCCTTATAGGCCTACTAGTCTCTTTTAAAAAGGCACTGTTAAATAAATGATTTTCTGTTTATAAAAGCAAGGAAAAAGGCTGAGAAAAAAATAATTATGATGCTCCTGACCCTGGCAGAAGAGCTGACCCTTGGGTTGAATGTGAATTACCCTGTTGTGAAGAGCATCCCTGGGTTCAGTTCTACCAGACTCACATCAGGGACCAGTAGCAGCAACACCTTCATCACTAGGAAATGAGATTTAAATTATCTTTGTACACTGTGAAATAATTTGTTGCTACATTAAATGAAGTAGACCTATAATCCAAATTGGCTGGTTTAGTCATTTCAAATGTTAAATCTTGAGTAATGATAAATTGCTTTGTCTTGTGAAAGTAAAAAACGGATAAACTTATGTTAATGTAAAAATATTTTGCCATGAGTTATCAAACATTGCACTGGAGAGTGAAGAAAACTTCTCAGATGACTGTCCTTTGGAGGAAGTACTTTAATTTAATTGATGGCTTTAATTGATTTCTACTTGTGCCTATGCCTATTATTTCTGACAGGAGTCACATGTACAGAAAGGCCTACAGAAGAGTCTGCACACAGCAGTGATACAGGGGTAGGCAGTGTAGAGACAACTTTTGCTTTTTAGTTGTTGCATGAGGCATGTGTGAGACAAACGACACAGGGTTAAATTTGTTCCCTATATGAGTCTTCAACAGAAAATAGAGTATTTTGAAAAAACAAAAATCAGGGGAGAAATAGAACTTGACAAAGAAAAAATTGCACTAGAAATAGAATTGCTTCAAAATAAACTTCAGAGTAAAATACACTATTTCACACAGAGTACTATTGCTGACCTTGCATAATATCTTTTAAAAAGATGACTGAATAACTGGCTTTTCTTTACAAAGAACTATTGAAATAAAACTAATCAAATAGAGTTTTGCAAATTTTTCTTGTCTTTTATTTTAGGCTTAATTAAACTTTTTTTCTGATGTTGGCAGTGTTGTGTAATATGGCACATGCAATGTCACAGGCCCTGTCAGGTGCAACCCTCAGGCTTCTCAGACACTGAAATCTTCCCTTTAGTTGGCCAAAGCTCATGTCATTGTGTGTCATTGTGTGCCCTTGTCCTAGAGCTGCATTGTAACTGGTCTGGGGTTTGGGTCAGGGAGTGGGGTCATGAAACACCTGTCTCCATGCAGGATCCTGTTGTAATCACCTGTATAATGGAAAAATGCAGTTCTCAGCATAAGTGTATGTAATACCGTGAGTTTGATATTTATAATTTTCCTCACCACGTTCAAATAATGTTCATAAATGTGAATCTCTTAAAATTCTTGAGTCATGCACTGGCCATTTTGCTTTCACACTGATTTGTGATATGGAACATGTCACACACCATCTACTGTCAACTGCCTTTTTTAAAAAGTGAAATAATATTACTAATCTGGAATATTAAAAATTGTAATAGTAATTTGGCTGCACATTTACATAAGCCCCCTTTCTGCTCACAAAATCCCTTCATTGAGGCCTTGATGGGAACATGTGTGCAGTCTACAGTGTATGGCACCAATCACGCAAGTTAAGCCTAAGGGACTGTAAGTCATAATCGGCATGGTCATCATGATTGCATTATCTTCATTAAAAATTATAATATACCCTAAGTTGGCAAAAAAACAACAACCTAAGAGCGCTAGGTAAACTTTGTGAATGGCACGAGTCACGACAGAAACTTATCAAGTTCTCCGCATCTCCAATAGTGTAAAGGGAAGCCACTCGCAAATAATTTTAAGGCAATGCAAACATTTTGTGCTGTTGTTTAAGCCCGACATCGAATCGAACATTAATGTGCATTTCCAACAAAATAATAATGTATTTAAACGGTACCCTCACGACGATCGTTTCACGAGAAAAAAAAAAAAATCTCAGAAATTAGGCTACACTGTCACATTGCGCTAAAGGACTTCCTGTATCAGTCGCGATCTAATCCTGTTTGCATGAAATAAGCCTGCTCGCGAGCAGGTTCAAGCTGACGGACCTGTTGCTATGACAGCAAGTCCACGATGAGCTTCGAAGAACCAAACGATCCAAGATCATGGCAAATCGCCAACATTCAAATCCAGCTAACTGAGTTAGCGACGTACGAAGAACGAGCTCCTGATTCAGTTTCTTTTTCCTGTAAATGCAAGAGACTTGTTGTCTAATGTGATAATGATTGCTGACGTGTGTGGTTTCTTGTGTGTGGTGTGTGCAGATATTAGGGAACACGTGAAGCAGATCGAGAAGGCTGTTTTGGGGAAGGAGCCGAGGTTTGTTCTGCGAGCGCTGAGAGCTCTGCCCTCAACCAGCCGGAGACTCAACCCTAATGTTCTTCACAAGGCTGTGACCGGGTTCTTCACCTCCAACGCAGCGAGCAAAGAGTTTCTGCTCAGCTTTCTTGAACAGGTGCGCACACCGGCGTCTCTCATGCGCCCAGCTCACACCAGCGTGTCTCTCATTCGCCCAGCTCACACCAGCGTCTCTCATTCGCCCAGCTCACACCGCTGTCTCTCATGCGCCCAGCTCACACCAGCGCATCTCATTCGTCCAGCTCACACCAGCGTCTCTCATGCGCCCAGCTCACACCGGCGTCTCTCATTCGCCCAGCTCACACCGGCGTCTCTCATACGCCCAGCTCACACCAGCATCTCTCATTCACCCAGCTCACACCAGCGTCTCTTATTTGCCCAGCTCACACCAGCGCATCTCATTCGTCCAGCTCACACCACCGTCTCTCATGCGCCCAGCTCACACCGGCGTCTCTCATTCGCCCAGCTCACACCGGCGTCTCTCATTCGCCCAGCTCACACCAGCGTCTCTCATTTGCCCAGCTCACACCACCGTCTCTCATGCGCCCAGCTCACACCGGCGTCTCTCATTCGCCCAGCTCACACCGGCGTCTCTCATTCGCCCAGCTCACACCGGCGTCTCTCATTCGCCCAGCTCACACCAGCGTATCTCATTTACCCAGCTCACACCATGCGCCCAGCTCACACCAGCGTCTCTTATTCGCCCAGCGCACGTCAGTGTCTCTCATTCGCCCAGCTCACGCCAGCGTTTCTCATTCGCCCAGCTCACACCGGCGTTTCTCATTCGCCCAGCTCACACCGGCGTCTCTCATTCGCCCAGCTCACACCAGCATCTCTCATGCGCCCAGCTCACACCACCGTCTCTCATTTGTCCAGCTCACACCAGTGCGTCTCATTCGTCCAGCTCACACCAGCGCGTCTCATTCGTCCAGCTCACACCAGCGTCTCTCATGCGCCCAGCTCACACCGGCGTCTCTCATGCGCCCAGCTCACACCATGCGCCCAGCTCATGCGCCCAGCTCACACCAGCGTCTCTCATTCGTCCAGCTCACACCAGCGTCTCTCATTCGTCCAGCTCACACCAGCGTCTCTCATTCGTCCAGCTCACACCAGCGTCTCTCATGCGCCCAGCTCACACCGGCGCATCTCATTCGCCCAGCTCACACCAGTGTCTCTCATTCGCCCAGCTCACACCAGCGCATCTCATTCGCCCAGCTCACACCAGTGTCTCTCATTCGCCCAGCTCACTCCAGCGCATCTCATTCGCCCAGCTCACACCAGTGTCTCTCATTCGCCCAGCTCACACCAGCGCATCTCATTCGCCCAGCTCACACCAGTGTCTCTCATTCGCCCAGCTCACACCAGCGCATCTCATTCGCCCAGCTCACACCAGTGTCTCTCATTCGCCCAGCTCACACCAGCGCATCTCATTCGCCCAGCTCACACCAGTGTCTCTCATTCGCCCAGCTCACACCAGCGCATCTCATTCGCCCAGCTCATACCAGTGTCTCTCATTCGCCCAGCTCACACCAGCGTCTCTCATTCACCCAGATCACACGAGCATCTCTTATAATTAGGGCTGCAACAACTAATCAATAAAATCGATTAAAATCGATTATGAAAATCGTTGTCAACGAATGCCATTATCGATTAGTTGGTCTGATTACGTCACGGGGATTGTTTACATGTTACATGCGCTTCATGAGGCACACATGCAAGGTCTCTCTCCCTCGCCACTCTACACTGCCTCGCGCGCAACACGGACTGTTTGGAGCACATTATCTTCTGTCCCTCATGCGCGCTCTTGATTCCGTGAGTTTGAAGTTTGAACTAATTTGCGGGCATCAGCGAACCGCTATCAATATGCCGAATACACGAAAATCACTCACCTTTCAGCACAATTTGGCGTTTTGAATCCAATCGCGTATACTTTATACTAGTGGTGCAACAGATCATCACTGATCCGTGATCCGTTCGGATCAATGTCTTCGGTTCGGCACACACGTGATCCGCGGATTGATTATGAAAAAAAAATAAATAAATAAAACGTGCGCATGTTGTTCAGTCAACGCACAGCTTCGTCATAGCGAGCGGAGGAACGGAGAAGCTTGAACGCCCCGCGTCATTTCAGGGCTCCAGAGTAGACCAGACTGCGACCAAAATTTGAGAGTGTGCGACCAGTAAATTTGCCACACGTTAAACGCATGGTAAAGCGGCGCGTCAATGAATCCGTGACAAGAATAGCGCGCGTAAACATCTGTGGGAGGGAGACGGAGACAAATATCACAACCTGATGTGCGTCTGAGTAATCAGCGATCTATCGACTCGTTAGTCGTTACCTAGCAGCGAATGCAAACAAAATGAAAGTGGAACGAAAATACGCTACTCATTTATGATTAGGACCGTGGAGCAGCAGCAGCGATCTATTGACAAAATAAAGCCCCGAACTTGACAGTCGCGGGCCGATCTCGCTCACGCAACACTGTTACTAGGAGATCCAGTGAAGAAATCCATTGAATTCGCCTCAGAATTAATAACATCAACACCACGAGATCCAGTGAGAAACACTCCGATTCGGCGCAGAGTTCTGTTATAAACCATATCAGATCAAACAGAGCTGACGTGGAAACCAGGAGAAACACTTATAGAAGGCTTTCAGTCCACAAATCAGCCTATATATGATAATGTGTAAGAAATAGTCAAATGCTTACAAGTAGCCTACTACACATCTTTTCCCAGCACTTCAATAATATCATAAATAAATGTTTTATTTTTTTGAATTTTTTATGTGATTACCAACACATTTTTTGTTTATCCTTTAAAGATTGTCCTAAAATGAAAAAAGTACGATGATATTTTCACTACTTTTATTAATTGATATTAAGACATTATAAATGATAATAACCAAGTTAATTTCATCTACACCCTAAATTAAGCTTAGTGATTTATTGTCAGCCCCGGTGCTACCAGAATTTTTTTTTTTTTTTTTTTTGTAGAACTCGCTGTGAGTTCTCATTTGAGGTGATGCTGCCCTCAACTTTCAGTCTGGAACCCTGTGAAGTTAAAATAAAACAGAATATCATAATGTTAAGTCTATTTATTATTAAATAATTTGTCAGTAGGCTATTACAGTTATTTTGGGGGAAATTTGAATAATTGCATTGCAAGCTGATTTAAGGTGTGCCCCTAAATTTTCTGCTTGCGCTCCTAAAATTTTCAGTCAGGGGCAACAGCGCTCCTAGTAAATTTAGTCTGGAGCCCTGCATTTAAATCACCTGTATGGGACCATTTTGGATTTTCCATCAAATATAACATGAAGGAAAGAGTTGCATAATCAGACCGGGCTAAAGCCATCACAAATGCTATCGGTGTGTTTATAGCTGCAGACATGAGGCCACATTCGGTTGTGCAAAACGAGGGCTTTAAACACATACTGAAAGTACTTGAGCCACGTTACGACATGAACTGTGTTGGATGAACTATCCCGAGCATCTGTTGCGCTCACGACAGGTGGACTTCTAGGGGAACGGAGCTATGTGACGATAACCGTTATCGTCACATAGCTCTCACCGCTCACAATTTAAAAGTGTTAATAATCAAAAAGACAAAACTTATGTTTATTTGTCTTGTCTTTTTTTTTTTGCTGATCCGAAAAATGATCCGATCCGTGACCCTGATCCGAGAAACGATCCGATCCGTGAGTTTTTTGATCCGTTGCACCCCTACTTTATACTATATGAAGCCATACTATAGTATAATGTGAGATAGAAATGTATTAAGTCATTAAATTCAAGTTGACATAAGCTTTTCCCTCCATTGCGGCTGTTAGTCACTATCCATATGTCGGTGTTCAAACAGCGAGTCGCGTTCGGTTACGACAGTCAACACGATGAAACTCTTTCCAAGATGATTAAATGGTAATATTATTATAATTGATAGGTAGATACATAAAGGTCTATGGTTTCATAAAATGACTATCTTGCTAGTCTTTTATTGCTGTAACTTAATCACGTTCTACTGAGTCTGAGTGTCTGTTAGATCACAACACTAGAGTAGAGTCAGCGCACTATAATTGTTCTTCACGCGCACAGTGAAGACAGCGATTTCAGTGAACTGAAATTTAAAACTGTTAAAAGAAAAGGCTGAATGAACTATTGCATAGATACTGTATAATACACTATGCATCTATGTCTTTCTCTTTCCTTGGTGCTTTTAACTTTTCAATGCAGCGGACTCGAAGAGCGGCGCGCCGCCCTGTTACTCCGTGTTGCTTCAAGCGCATCATTCAGCGCTTGGGGTGCGTATAAGCGCTGTGTGCAGCACTGTTTTGAAGTCTTTCACAATCATGTCATAATACTTTTGCGCAATGAAAGCTTATTAATAGCCTTTCTTGTTCTGTCCCATCTATTATATGTTGCTGCCTCACTAAACAGCCGTGCGTTACATTTAAAACAGCTGTGCATCTTATTTTTACGTTGTTATTTTACAACAATACAAAGAGCAATGTGTAACGTTTTACCAAATTTAGTGCTACACTTCTTGTTCCCCACTAAGGAATGTTTTTTTTTTTCACTAAATGTTCAGATTTTATACAATTATTGTGCAATTGTGATTTTTCTAGGCTAAGTTTTGCTGAGTTGTCCACTAATCTAGTTTACAATAGCATTTTTGTCATAGGTTATGGTCATATATATATTTTATCTGTTGTTTTTATTTATAATGAAGTTGTCTGTATTAAGTAGATTGTTTAACACACAAAATAGTGATTATCAGATCAATGAGGCCTGACCCTGCTCGCCACAACCCTGATTTAGGGTTTTATTTTATAATAAACAAAAAAATTAAATATAATTTTTATCCGATTAATCGAAAAAATAATCGTCCGATTAATCAATTATCAAAATAATCGTTAGTTGCAGCCCTACTTATAATTTAAATTGCCTAGGAGTAACCATACACGTATCCACTAAAAATCCTGCTACTCACTTTCAAAGCCATCCATAAGCTCGCCCCTTCATGTCTTACTGAACTCGTTCATATCTCTCCATCTCACCGTCACACTCGCCTGCCTGCCCGCCTCATCACTATGGGGAGTAGGGCTTTCAGTCGCACTGCTCCCCAGCTCTTGAACACTTTTCTCCCTGACCTCTGCAACTCCGATTCCTTCAAACACTTTCAATCCACACTCAAAACTGTTTAGACTACTCGTTGTGACTATGTATGATGATTTATGTATGATTTATGTATGATTTATAGATGATGTATTTTAACATGTTTTTAATATAGCTAGTTTTTAGTTTGTTCTAATGTACGGTATTTGGGGTAATGTAAGGTATTTGGGATAAGATGCCGATTTTGTCCTTTTTTTTTCATTACACGCACATGCCAGAGCATAAATTGCATGTTTTTCCCCAGCAGTTGCAGCATAACCCTGCTGGCAATTTTAGACCGGGATTAAAAATGGTTCATTGAACAAACAAAATTGACACACCCAAAGTGAAATGGCTGCAGCTCTATAGGAACAATCCTGGTCTCTTTTCAAAGCAGACACTTGGAATATTTCTTGTTTATATATATATATATATATATTAGGGGTGGCACGGTTCCCGAAACCGACAGTTCGGTTTGTATCACGGTTTAGGGTCACGGTTTTCGGTTCTGTACGGTTCTTGTTATTTTTTCTTTTAATCTTTAACACTCCAGAAATGTACTTCAGCATGTGATATATAGCTTAATTATCCACACTTTAGGATACAGTATGAAAGAAATGATATTCATGGAATCACGCACAAACTGAATTTGACTCTTTGACTTTAAGCACATCTCAGAGGAAAGCTAGGTGAGATTTTGACACAGCAAGAGAGAAGACATTGACATGCTTTTCGTTTATTTGGCAAAAAAAAGGAGAATGTGCATCACTATGTCTACAAGAACTTGTGCATTTTTATCACACAAATCTTATGTACACAAAGAAATTAACTTGCATTTATCAACTGCCAACTTTTGTAGCTCTTTACAAAATTCTATCTTTTAAAAGAAAAAAAGAGGAACTCTTAAAACACTGTCTTTTATGAATAAGTCAATATACATGAAACCTAATTGCCTATAATTAGCTATAGCAATAGCAAAGGCCATGAACATAAAGTTAAACATAAGTTCAACCTCAACACAAAAGACAGTATCAACAATGCTTCTATTCCCAGAGAGTGAGGGTACTTTTTTTCACTTGAAATTAAAGTGCAGGATTTGGAAACATTTGACTGAAGCTCTTATCTAAACATAAAGTGCCACTGTAGCGTTATATTAAAATATCATAACATGAAATCCAAAATGTTCCCACACACTGGACTTATACCATAGACTTCTACGACGCTGGCACATCCTCCAACTCCCTCATCTCTCCCACTTGCCATTTCTCCACGTGCCGTGACCTGCAGCGCTCCATACTCCACTTTTACTGTTTACTAACTCGAACCGGCGCTGCACAGAGCGATCGGTAATGACATCAAATACCGCGAAAGTAATTGAAAAGCATATGGAGCCGTCGCTCTTGCACTAGTTTGATGTTATTCACCGGTCGCTCTGTGCTGCGCCGGTCCAAGTCGAACAAGCTTATGTTGCGCGAAAAGAAGACACACGTCACATACGGACACGAGGCTACATTGCGCATGCGTCAAACCGTGAGACGCACACATGCTCGGAGCCGAGACAAGCGAACCGAACGGTTCGGGTGTTTTTTCATGTACCGTGCCACCCCTAATATATATATATATATATGTGTGTGTCTGTGTATGTATCCTATATTCTCACTCTTTCAAGAGTGGCAGAGGGCTGACAATAAAAAGCTGTGACTTCTGTCTCATTTGCCCTTACTTGAAACTCTCTGAAATGAAAACAGATAGCCTTCAATGCATGAACACAATTATTGTAAGGAACCGAATTTGGGCGCTTTATCATATTTTTGCAATTGGTCTAAAAGTAGCTGGAAAGGGTTAACATTGAGCCCAGAGGTTTATTGCAGGCCTGAAATGAAACGTGAGTTGCTGTTGATTAGTAACAGAAGTGTGTGTCCTGCAGCCGGTGGAGAATGAGGGCGACGTGCAGTTCCGGCCTCGCACAGGTAAAGCTGCCGCCTCGCCCCTGCTGCCCGAGGCCGAGGCCTATCTCCAGCTGCTCATGGTGGTCTACCTCACCAACAACCAGCGCTACGCCGAGGTGAAAACACGCACCGTACAGTTCTGTTGGAACTTCAATTATTCAGTCGTCCAAATAACCATCAGTTTCAGGCCTGAGATGCTCTTGATTTCACCCATAAACAGGCCCAGAAAGTCTCGGATGACCTTCTGCAGAAGATCGGCTCTCAGAACCGTCGGGCTTTGGACTTAGTGGCTGCCAAGTGTTACTACTACCATTCCCGTGTGTACGAGTTCCTGAACCAGCTCGATGTGGTCCGCAGGTGAGCCGTCTTTCCACAGTAACTCGAGTTCAGCCTGAGAAGAGTGTGTTTCATACGGTTGTGTTGTTGTGTTCCCCAGTTTCCTGCACACACGCTTGAGGACCGCTACGTTACGCCGTGATGCTGACGGCCAGGCCACGCTCCTCAACCTGCTTCTGCGCAACTACTTACAGTACAATTTATATGACCAGGCTGAGAAACTTGTGTCCAAATCAGTGTTCCCCGAGCTGGCCAATAACAACGAGTGGGCTCGCTATCTGTACTACACCGGTGAGTGAGGCCTGGGTCGGGGAGCCCTCCAGATGGGTTTTCTCCTGAGTTAGTAATTCAATTCAGTGAGAAGGAGAAACTAGAGTCTGAGTTAATAAAAAAAAAATCTAAACTATTAGTAACAGTCTAAATCTCTCAAATGATCATTTTCATGAGACAAAATATGTGTTATTATTAGTAAATGGCATAGTAATATTGTGACGTTAGGATTATTATTATTATTATTAAGTGTTTGGCTGGTTTCAGGGCGCATCAAGGCCATCCAGCTGGAGTATTCAGAAGCCAGGAGGACTCTCACTAATGCGCTGCGTAAAGCTCCTCAACACACAGCTGTGGGCTTCAAGCAGACCGTTAGTGTCTCTCGCTCTCTCTCTCCTGTGTGTGCGTGTTGTAGGGGTTGAACGACTTAAGATTTTTTGAAGTCGACTGTTATGACATCAAAGTCGAGTCGACGTCAACTAGTCGCTGACGTCATTCATAAAACACAAGAGATGTGACAGATTTGCCACAATTTGCAAGTAATTAACAGAAAATTATACAGACGCTGACAGCTCATAATGGGGCCGTTTACACCTGAACACTTCATGCGTTTTTACTGACCTGATTTATCAAAACGATTCCATTTACACCTAGTCACATAAATATGTTTTCGCAAAATAGATATAAATCCGCGCTATATGCAGATTTAACGGAGTTCACGTCACCGAAAGCAATGCTGCATTTTATTGATCATCAGCTAATTTCACAATTAAAGACTGCAATAAGAGAGACAGCACTGGTAAGATAATTTTGTTTCTTTACTTTTAACGAAGATGATTTTGTGTGTTAAGCGTCTGTGACTTACTTTCACTTTGATTTACGATAGTTTGCACGTTGGCTTTATGAATCGATGCTCAGCTGCGGTGCGTGTTATAGCTTCGTCATATAAAGAATATAATAGCACAGGCTGCTCTCACACGTTTTATTTCAGCATTTTTGGGAGAGGTCCAATTTACATATGCGGTTTCAACAACCAGATGCATTTACACGTGTCCAGTTTCGTCTGTAAAGCGGCCCAGACCTCCTCATGAAGTGATTTGAGCGATCGGATTTAAATCCGTCTTCAATGCGTTTCGGCGGGCATTTAGCTTACATCTGGTCTTTTCACGATCGGATAGCAATCAGATCACAGTCGTGAAGTGGCCAGATGTAGCTAAACAGCCCGCTGTTTACATCATCATTTAGGATGAAAAGGGAAAAAAAGCTATTCACATCTGCACGTTAGTGATGGTAATACAAAATAATATTCCAATTGATTGCGGATGAATTAGATGCATTAATATGTTTAAATAAATATATGAAAAAAAATAGGCTAATGTTTGAATGATTTTAAAAGAGACTGCTCTCATTTCCCGGTAAAACAGTGAGCGTGCGTCATGCTTTTACTTTCGTTTTCAACAATATAGTGGTGTTAGTAAAGTATTCCCATACGCTTTATGTACCAATGCTGCTTTCTTGCTGCAATGACCCTCTAGGCTCTTCATCTGTTGTCGTCTGTAACGCGGCCATAGACTATCAAAATTAGTGCGATCATACAGTGTCACATGATCAACGCGACTAGTCGACGTCAAGCTTAAAGCGTCACGGCATTGCATTAAGGTCGACTAATCGACTAGTCGGTTCAACCCCTAGCGTGTTGTGATGCTGACGATGAGTCCTCACCTCTCTCTTTCTCTTTCTCTCGATCGCTATCTCTCTCTCTCTCCACTGTGTGTGTAGGTTCATAAGCTGCTGATCGTGGTGGAGTTGTTGCTGGGTGAGATTCCAGACCGTCTGCAGTTTCGTCAGCCATCTCTGAAGAGATCTCTCATGCCCTACTTTCTGCTCACACAGGGTAACTCACTCGCTGCACACGCCTAACCTGCAAACATTCACACACTTGCGTCACTGTTCGACTGGATTTAATTGTTCCTCCTGGGGATTTAACAGTACATCGCGATTCAGTAGTGTGCCAAAATTAGGGGTGTCAAGTTATCATTTCTACGATGCATCGCGATGCAGACGAGGACGATTCGGGACCGGTTCAGTAATGGACCATAACCGATTATAATGTATTGACACACACACACGGTGCACTGATCCATCACTTTTGAAGTAAAATTGAGGATGCGGTGCATCGTAAATCATAATGATATCGAATTGAACTGAATCGATGACATGATAATCGTAATCAAACCGAACCATAAGACCAGTGAAGGTTCACACCCCTGGTCAAAATGCGTCGTGGATATGAAATAAGGATTGCAATATAATGCATGTACAGTTCGTGTGGATTTTGGGTTGAGCTCTAGAGCAACTAGTTAGTCCCAATGCATCGGTGGAAGAATCACAAAGAATTGATCTGTGTGAACCAAGCATCGACAGGAATCATCTGAACCACATATTATTTAAATCACAATCATAGTTTTGATAGTCAGTTGTGCATCCTTCATGTGTTGTCTCAGAGGCCAAAGAAAGGAGTGGATGCTGAAAGGCTGTGTATTCATAATTAAATCGAAAATACCTTACTTGACGTTTAAGTGTGTAATCAACATCACTAATATTTTAAAACTTAAATGATAAATATATAACCAGTGAAGTTGTGTTGGATGTATTTTAGCGTACGGTTTCTGATGTGCGGTGAACGGGCACGATCGAACAACTCGAGTCCGTCCCTCATCTATTACGTCACTGCTCTTTCATTTACAGGACTGTACATTTTATGACTGTACACTGTACAAGTAAAAGAGAAAAAAACTTTTCATTTGTATTACAAGTAATTAAGCTCCAAATTCTTAACTTCTGGTTCTGAATCTAGCGGTGAGAACTGGAAATCTTGCCAAATTTAACCAGGCGTTGGATCAGTTTGGAGAGAAGTTCCAGACAGACGGCACTTACACACTGATCATCCGTCTGAGACACAACGTCATCAAAACCGGTGAGTTCTGCTTCTCTTTACTTTCATTCTTTATAATGAGCAAACAGTTCGAGTACACACTACATTCTTCTTCTTGTGACGTTCTTGCGTGTGACCTGTTCTTGTGTTCTTCTGTTCTTGTGTTGAATTATCTTTGTTTGGTGCAGGGGTGAGAATGATCAGTCTTTCGTACTCTCGGATCTCTCTGGCCGACATCGCTCAGAAGCTGCAGCTGGACAGTCCTGAAGATGCCGAGTTCATCGTGGCCAAGGTCAGTGTCCCGCTCATTTGACCAGCATCATACACACACACACACAAACACACACACACATACACTCACTGACTCAGTGTATCTCCAGGCTATCCGTGACGGTGTGATTGAGGCCAGCATAAACCACGAGAAAGGTTACGTTCAGTCTAAGGAGACCATGGACATCTACAGCACTCGAGAGCCTCAACTCGCCTTCCATCAGCGCATCTCCTTCTGTCTGGATATCCACAACATGTCTGTCAAGGTAGGACAAACATATCAAACGGATTGTTTCAAAATAGTTGGAAGAATTGTGTGTAGTGTCTTGAACCCATTCGAGTGAATTGTGTCTCATTCACCGACCGCCTGTAACATATGTGTCAAACTCAAGGCCCGCGGGCCACAACCGGCCCGCAAATGAATTATCTTTGGCCCGCATGATAAAATGTATTCATTTTTAGTGCTGGCCCGCCGGTATATCGGTTCAAATTACGTGGGAGCGAGTGGGAGCTGAGCACATAGAGAGAGCGCTGTCACGTGACAAGCAATGACACGTCACTGTGGAAACATGACCACGAAAGCATACCACAATAGAGGGTTTCACCTATGTCACATTCTGGGCGGTAACCTGGATGAGCGGCCATTATGGAGGCACTCGGATGTAAACAACAGCATGGACTGCACTGTTCATGTACTACTGAACACATTGTTACACTAAAAAAAACCCAGAAAAAACCCTTGGTAGGTGCGAAATCTTATAGAGAAGGACTTGCCAAGCAGGAGAGAGCGTAATATTTTGACAAACTAAAGTTAATATGTGGTAATGGTCCGAACGAGCTAGCTTCTCTAGCCCGTACTGCAATTCTTCCTTCTATTTCTCATTCCGACATAGGCTACGCTCAGATTGTCAGTCCAAAAAGCACATGAAATCCGTTTCAGACTACATCCATATGTGGTTTGAAATCCTATTCAAATACCAGGACAAATGCCTCAGTCTGAACAATCGGATTTCGGGTGGTATGCGACTCTCACGCCACATAAAATGTAAACATCAGTGGTTGTTAGAGGAGACATGCTGCAAGTCGCTACCGAAACAATGCTGTGCTGTTGCAAAGTGCCGGACGAGCAGAAAAATATTATTTCTGAAACATATACTGAAACTGGCGCAGACAAGAGCACGAAAAAAGCTGTAACGTTACATAACAGCCTCCTACACTTCTGTAGCTCAATACGCAATCTAGTCCAGTGCGGCGGTGGCTACACACATCCATGTTGTAAAAATTAAATAAGAAAACATCTCTATTGCAAATGCAAACCCCTCCATCAGCAGTGATGGGGCCGTTACTAACGGCATTACTTTTTCCAGTAACGAGTAATCTAATTGATTACTCTTCTCATCTTAACAACGCCGTTACCGTTACTGCCAAAAATGCGTCCCGTTACTATAACAACTGATGAAGCTGTTTTTTTTTTCATCAGACCAACTAGATCTCTGAGCGAGAGGCACACTTTTTTACTGTTCTTCCAAGCGCATAAATGCTGACGATTGGCTGAGGTAGAGTAAACTGTCACTGTAAGCCAATCAGAGGTAGAGTTGGGCGGGTGTTCTAAAGCACGCATAGTAGTGATGAGCATTCGGCTCTTTTGACTCAGCTCTGAAAAAAGCCGGCTCTTTTGGCTCACAAACGGCTCTTTAAATGACTTTGACTATTAATAATGTTTCACTTTTTATTATATAATTATTTAATTTCTATAGGCTAAATTTGTAAAAATAGAGTCGGCTCTTCAGATATGCGAGCCAGCTCCCGACGTTCAAATAAAAGAGTCGGCTCATTCGCGAATCGCGAACGACCCATCAAAAGCTCATTCGCGAACGAGTCGATCCATCATCACCTACGCTCCTCCGCGAACGACCCATCATCACTATCGGCTAACGCTCATGAATTGCGAACGACCCATCATAACGCATAGTCGGACAGGAATAACGGACACAAGGAATAACACAAGCCAGTCAATCAACGAGAGACAGGTATGCCGACGAGCCTAAATAATCCAAAAGTAGCCTTCTCTAAATGGTATTGCTTATGTTAAGTTTTCAAAGAACAATCCAGATACAATTCAGTGTTATTTATTTGTTAGTTTTCGTCTCAATGCGCTGGCATAACATCAGTGAGCGAGGGAGCAGCAGCACGACATTCATCTCAAGGAAGGAACACAAGTTGAGTCAAAATAAAAGTCCCCATTTGTTCACACATGCGCACAATGAACTCTTGCACATTTTTAGTAACAGTAAATAGCATAAAGGAAAAACAAAATAACAGTAAGAAACATAAAATAATATAGTTAATGAGAACATATAACTCAACAGCTTAACAAACTTAATTTAATTTTGCCCAGTTGTGGCCTGTTGAGGGGCAATAAATATCAAAAGTTCCAAAACATCTATTGTGTTATTTGCATTGATCCACTATATAAACATAATATCTACATACATGGCATTTGATTGGAGGCTAGTCTCATTTTTTCCCACAGCAACATTTTTTTTAGATGTGTGTACAATGTTTCATGTTTCTGTTAATGTATTGTATTAAGTGTCCATTTCATTATAAAATTCAGATTTTTCATAAATAATTGAACATGCAAATGTGTTTTAAGTTCCGTTAAATAGGGGTAGAGGTGGGGTCACATTTTAGCATTTAAAATGTAATTTTACTTGAAAGTAACGCAATAGTTACTTTCTTAAGTAACTAATTACTTTTTAAAATTTGTAACTGAGTTACTTATTTAGTTACTTTTTGGAAGAAGTAACTAGTAACTGTCAAGTCAAGTCAAGTCACATTTATTTATATAGTGCTTTTCACAATACAGATTGTATCAAAGCAGCTTCACACTGATAACATGAAAGTAGCACAACACAGATCAACAACATTGCTAAACACTAAATAATCCCAACTGAGCAAGCTCAAAGCAAGCCAAAAGCAAGGCGACAGTGGCAAGGAACCAAACTCCATCAGATTGGATGGAGAAAAAACCTTGGGAGAACCCAGGCTCAGTCGGGGGCCAGTTCTCCTCTGGCTTACATTCATATTGTTTAAATATAAATATTAAATATAAATATACTGTAAATAACTGTAACTAATTACTTTTTAAAAGTAACTTGCCTAACACTGTCCATCAGTGTCAATGCCAGTGCCGTATTTCCTGAGAGCTGCATGGACTCACAAATCGGATCTGAACAGTTGCGATAAACAGTGTGGACATCATTTTAGATCAGACTCCAGTCGGATATAAAGATAATCTGATTTGGACTGACAGTATGAATGTAGCCATAGTTAATTTGTTAACATTTTAGCCATAGTCAAACCTTCATTTACACATTAGCTGATGAGCTGATGCTGTGCCTCTCTCAACCACAAACGCCTTCTTTCATCAGTTTTTTGCACTCTTCTCTTTAACTTTTGGCAGTCTACAGAACTCAAAAGGTATTTTCCCTGATGCGACCGATTAGTACAGAACAAAACTCAACCATTTTTCAGCAGAAATAATCAGCCAAATTTGCGAGTCCGTTCAGTTCAATGGCATTGTTTATGTTCTGTGCCTCCAAAATGGCAGACTTCCGGATTGATGACGCGTCGTGAAAACCCTGTATAATCAACTAACTCTCTCCCAAAAAAATGGCTAAACGAAAGGTGGACTTTGAAAAGGTGGACTTTCATTTTTGCTTTTTTGCTTTTTTTCTTGCTACAGGACATTTGATTTTCCTTTGAAATATAACTTTTGTAAATAACCATAAGAAATTAGTGAAACTGATTTTATTTATTAGGGCACCCGAGCACTAACAGTGCGAGGACCCTATTGAAACTGTTAGAATTATTTTTAGGGCCCGAGCACTAACAGTGCGAGGACCCTATTGAAACTGTTAGGGTTATAGACGAATCCGGCGAAACTACCGGAAGTAAGCGGACGCCATTACTGAGCTGTTGCTGGGTAGCGTTGCGCCATTGCCTCCTATTGTTTTAGTTGCAACTTGCATCCACTGGAATAAATAGCCCGCGATTTACGACTGTCACTAACGTTACAACGTTACCCCTTGTATAATGTCGAGTGGGTAAACAGTTTCCGTTATAAATTGTTTCAATGGTGGCAGTAAAATTTAAATTTTGAAGAGAAAACATTGTGAATACCCCGGGTCAACTGCCCCTGTCTGGTGCCGTACGGTTTACAGATTTCCTGGGCGAGTACAAGACGTGGACATTCGCGTATAAAAACAATTATTTAATGACATGAGTAAAAAAAATATATAAATATGTGATATAGTGATCAGCAAAATCTCCTCTCTTGCTATTTTTTCTATTCAATTAACATGCTATGGTCATTAAATGGCTTTCCTGAGCTAAATGTAACGTTATGTGACATAATTGTTTTCCTGCTGTTATATTGATCTCTTTCCATGGTTTAAAAACACTAATTGGTCGATATTATGTATACTTTCTAGCTGTAACGTTACCCTACCCTTGCCTGTTGCAATGTGAAAATGAGATAAATAATGGACACAAATGAAAAACATGAATTTGTTTATTTGATTTCATTTATTTATTTATTGTTGCCAAATGGACAGATCTTTTTATAGTTTCCTCGTCAGCAAACGTTAGCCTAGCTAGCTTGCCAAGCTATTTTCATAAATAACGTTAATCTGTAAGATCGTTTGTACCTTCATCTGTGACTGGAGGCCACTGCAGTCACAGATCAAACCAACAAGTCATTCTGCCTGACTGTAGCTGCCATCGAGGGTGAGTTCACGTTATCACAGAGGTTTGTTTACATACTGGTGCATATGTCTGTATGCCTGTGTAACAGCTCAGTAATGGCGTCGCCACAAGATGGCAGCCTACACAGAACGCTCGTCGGATTCGTCTATATACGTGTATATATATATATATATATATATATATATATATATATATTTTTTTTTTCTTCTTCTTCTGCAAAGTAAGCGCCATTTTCGAGGCCACAACATGCTCAAAAATAGGGGTGGTTAATCTGTCTGATTTCCCGATTCGATTCGATTACGATTATTGAAGTCCCGATTCGATTACAGTCGATTTTCGATTATTAACGATTCTCAATTACCGATTATTGATTTTCCATTTCACAACAGTAAACGAAAATACACTAGATCAACATATGATTATATTAGCAGCAGCAACATTTTGGTATTAATTGCACTTTTTATTTGTTTGATATTCATTGAAAATATAATGATGGTTAGTGGGGACATGCAAACATGCTTGTTATCTACTACTTAGGCAACTCATTATCTTTACATTTATTAACTTTAAAAAAATTTTCAAAAGCAATTTTGTTGCATTATAATGCAAATGCGCCTGGGTCTATTAATTGACAGCATTAAAATGTATTTTGTGATTTCCTTCAATTGAAAATATTTGAAGCAAGTTTGGGGGACTTGAAGGGCACCCGATTCAGAGAATCACCCAGAAATTCAAAAGAACAGCATTTATCTGAAATAGAAAGCTTTTGTAACATTAAACAATACCGTTCAAATGTTTGGAGTCGGTGAGAATTTTTATTTAATTTTTTGGGCAAAAGAAAAAAGAAATCTATAGCCTACTTTTATTCATCAAGGATAAATTAAGTTGATCAAAAGTTAAAGTACAAGACATTTATAATGTTACAAATCGATTATCTGAATCTTTTGTGTGTGACTATAAATAATTTGCTTTAAAAGTACAAATTAATGACCCATAAAGAATTAATGCACAATATATTTTATTAACATTACAAAGAACGACCAGGAAAATAAATGTGTGCTTGAACTAGGAGCATACTTGTAGTAAATAAATAATATAACGACTGGTGCAGCCGAGTGTTTTTCCTCCTCTGGCTGGAAAGGTGTCGTATGGCTTATCATATTTGTCGTGTTTCCGTCGTTGGTTTTATTCCACAAAGCGTACAACTTGTGCGGCTCTTGTCCAGCTCCTTTCCCCCTTCAACTTCAGAAGCCAAAATATTTCCACACGTCAGCTTTTAACCTAACAAGGAAAGTGTTTGGATCTCGCGTGCCATCTCATCTCTGTTATGTGCACGCCACAGACAGTCCCGCCACTGCACTTCCGCGCTTCAGAGTTCCGTCTTTCGCGTTCCGTCAATATTACGTTATATAAATACATATATAAAAAAAAAAATTTGAAATCGATTTTTTGACATTTGTGAATCGATTCAGGATCGTCCACGTCCGCATCGCGATGCATCGAGAATCGATTTTTTTCCCCCACCCCTACTCAAAAACTCACCAAATTTGGCACGTATGTCAGGACTGGTGAAAAATTTCATATTTTGTGGGTTTCGCAGATGGGCGTGGCAAAATGGCTCGCTAGCGCCACCTCGAAAATTGGAAAAAATTAGCCCCTCGTCCACGTTCAACCTACATGCAAGAAATTTGGTGGGGACGTGTATCATATCAAGACGCATAAAAAAGCCTCAAGAACCCATACCCTAAACTCGACAGGAAGTCCGCCATTTTGAATTTGGCAGCCATTTTGGGACGATTAACACACTCCGTACTTTAACGAACTCCTCCTAGGGATTTAATCGGAACAAATTCAAATTTCTGCTGTGCCTTCTACAGGCATTGATGATGTAAAGTTGTGCTATCTGCGCGTTTTCGTAGATGGGCGTGTCCGTGGCGTCGATGATTCACCATGGAACAGGAAGTTGTAGTAACTTGGCTGTAAATGCCCTGATCTGCACGAAATTTTACACATTTGACAAGAGTCCCACCCTGAACAAATCTACATGCCGACATTCACCCACAGTCATAGCACCACCTGCTGGCAACAGGAAGTGACTTTTAACAAAGCAGCATATTCTATATTTTCAAAATATTTCATATTTTGTGGGTTTCGCAGATGGACGTGGCAAAATGGCTCGCTAGCGCCACCTAGAAAATTGGAAAAAATTAGCCCCTCGTCCATGTTCAACCTACATACACGAAATTTGGAGAGATCCCATACCCTAAACTCAACAGGAAGTCCATCATTTTGAATTTGGCGGCCATTTTGGTAAGACTTACACACTCACAAGAGTCCCGCCCTGAACAAATCTACATGCCGACATTCACCCACAGTCATAGCGCCACCTAGTGGCAACATGAAGTGACCTTCAACTAAGCAGCCCCGGCCGCATTTTTGACCGACCTGTACGAAATTTCTGTGGTACATCTACCATGTCCAGACGCACAGAAAAGTCTCTTGGAGCGATGCCCTAAAGTCAACAGGAAGTCGGCCATTTCTAATTTCACCGCCATTTTTGGAGGATTTACTCATTACATACTTTAAGTAACTCCCCCTAGGGATTTAGTCGGATCTACTTCAAATTTCTGCTGTGCCTTTTTAAAGGCAATGAAGATGTAAATATGTGCTATCTGCGTGTTTTCATCGATGGGCGTGTTCGTGGCGTCGATGATTCGCCCTGAAACAGGAAGTTGTAGTAACTTGGCTGTAAATGCCCATATCTGCACCAAATTTTACTCATGTGACAAGAGTCCCGCTCTGAACAAATCTACATGCCGACATTCACCCACAGTCATAGCGCCACCTAGTGGCAACAGGAAGTGACCTTTAACGAAGCAGCCCCCGCCGCATGTTTGACCGACATGTACGAAATTTCTGTGGTACATCTATGATGTCCAGATGCACAGAAAAGTCTCTTGGAGCGATTCCCTAAGCTCAACAGGAAGTCCGCCTTTTTGAATTTGGCAGCCATTTTGGGACGATTTACACACTCCGTACTTTAACGAACTCCTCCTAGAGATTTAGTCGGAACGACTTTAAATCGTCAATGCCTTTAGAAGGCACAGCCAAAATTTGAAGTTGTGCTATCTGCGTGTTTCCGTCGATGGGCGTGTCCGTGGCATCGATGATTCGCCTTGAAACAGGAAGTTGTAGTAACTTGGCTGTATATGCCCAGATCTGCACGAAATTTTAGACATTTGACAAGAGTCCAGCCCTGAAGAAATCTATATGCTGACATTCACCCACAGTCATAGCGCCACCTGCTGGCAACAGGAAGTGTCCTGTAACGAAGCAGCCTCCGCCGCATGTTTGACCTACATGTACAGAATTTCTTTGGTACATCTACCATGTCCAGACGCACAGAAAAGTCTCTTGGAGCGATGCCTTAAACTCAACAGGAAGTCGGGCATTTCTAATTTTACCGCCATTTTTGGATGATTTACTAATTACGTACTTTGACAAACTCCTCCAAGGGATTTAGTCAGATCGACTTCAAATTTCTTCTGTGCCTTTTTAAAGGCAATGAAGATGTAAATATGTGCTATCTGCGTGTTTTCATCGATGGGCGTGTTCGTGGCGTCGATGATTCGCCATGGAAAAAGGAAGTTGTTGTAACTTCAGTGTACATTCTCAGACCTGCGCGAAATTTTATACGTTATACAACTGTCCCGCCCTGAACACATGTACATGCCGAAATTAGACCACAGTCATAGCGCCACCTTCTGGCAACAGGAAGTGACCATTTTTAATCGACTTTAAATTTCTGCTGTGCTTTCTAAAGGCATTGACGATGTAAAGTTGTGCTATCTGCGCGTTTTCGTCGATGGGCGTGTCCGTGGCGTCGATGATTCGCCATGAAACAGGAAGTTGTAGTAACTTGGCTGCAAATGCCCAGTTCTGCACACAATTTTACACATTTGTCAAGAGTCCCGCCCTGAACAAATCTACATGCCGACATTCAACCACAGTCATAACGCCACCTGCTGGCAACAGGAAGTGACCTTTAACGAAGCAGCGAACCAAATTCACAGCCGCACCGGCTGAGCCGCAGAATATGCAACGCGGCCGCATTGCACCCCAACTCGCTACAGGTGCGAGGGCCCGCCCATCGCTGCTTGCAGCTTTAATTAATTTTATTTCTTTTATTTCCTAATTAATGTTGTTTTATAGGCAATAATATTAAGGCTTGTTGGTTTCAGGTTCATAATAATAATACGTTGTTTCAATAAGTTTTCAATAAATGTTTAACCTCTCCGGCCTTTGACTTATAGCAATTTTTTAATCTCAGCCCACTGTGTATTTGAGTTTGACACCCCTGGCCTGTAATCTCAGCGCTGCGTGAGCTTCTCCCACAGCTATCAGTCACAAATAATTGTTGTTATATATTTATATTAGGGTTGGTCCGAATACCGTTTTTTGAGCTTCGAAGCTTCAGTAGTAATGAATATCGAATATTCAAAGCTTTGGAATCTCTCTATGTCTGTCCGTTTGCATTTTGACAATCTCGAGAACCGTGCATCCAAACGATTTCACAAGGGAGAGTGCACGCATTTGGTGCAAAATAGATAGACAGGCGAGACGCAACAAGTTCAGAATGAATAAACTTTTAATAAACCACAGAACAGAGCGAGCGGGAAGCGGCGCACCTCACGCGAGCAGGGCTTATGCTCTGAGAACGGACACTGCACTAGTGATATAAAACACACAAACAGGTCATTTAACTTAAGCAATATTTTTGAAAAGGTTTAGTTTTATAAAATTTTTCTCACTGACAAAGTAGGTAGATTTAAATAAAAACGAAATTTAAATGAAGAAAATCTAAATTGTGACGTCCCAGTAAAATTTCAAAGTCTCCTATATTTCACAGTAGATTAATTTAGATTGATAATAACTGGTAAAAAGGATGCATTTTGTTTCTATTATTCTTTTTTCCACAATCTCAAAGCAACGCAGCTTAACCCAAAACACAAGATCAGGCACTTCTGTCCACATACACTCCGCTATACTCTAGCCGGAGAATACTCCTGTTGCAGGAACACTTTTAGTAGTCCAAGAAGCAGCAAATATATTAAGTAGCTATAAAGTTATGTTAAGTATTATATTTCACCAGATTTTATAGTGTAAAACATATTCAAGCACGAATGAGAACTGCTTCGATGCCAGGAGTGCAAAAAACAACAAAAAAATAATATTCAAATGTCACATTTTCAAATCGAATACCAACCCACCGAACGAATCTCCGGGTCCAGTCCTGTAGTATATCATATTTATATTATTAGTAATGAGTTTCTGAAAATATCTTAAGCATGTTGGTGTATCGTATCAATAATGTTTTTTTCTGACACTTTCTCAAGTGTAACTTTTCTGAATTTCCACGCATTGCTGAGGCTCAAGCCCTGTAAAGGCCCTTTTATAACATTCATGTTCTCAATGTTGATTTATTAATTTGATATACTTGAACGTCAAAAATTTGTATGTGTGCGTGTCCAAATGAATGTAATGTGGGAGTCACTCATAATTCAGAGCCTCTCTGAAACGCCTGAGATCTGCTAGTTCGCTCTGGGGTTCTGCTAACATTATCCACGTTTCTGTTCAGGCCATGAGATTTCCACCGAAGGCGTACAACAAGGACCTGGAGTCGGCTGAGGTGAGAGACGCACGCACGCACACACACACACACACACACACTGAAGCTCTGCTGAAACGGCTTGTTGACAGCTTTTCTGCATGTGTTGACAGGAGAGAAGAGAGCGGGAACAGCAGGATCTGGAGTTCGCTAAAGAGATGGCAGAAGATGATGATGATAGTTTCCCATGAGTCCCTGAGTCTCGTGTCCTTATTTCCTCATATCTTATTCTGTTTCGTTCCTGAATCTTTGCAAATAGCGGTCTGTTCCTCACATGTGCTTCAGCTTTGCTCTTATCGTAATCCATGAATGTACTGTGTGATGTAACATTATAAACGCATCAGTTCTCTGGTTTTGAAAATTAATGGATGCTTGTTTTTTTCCTCCAATACATCAGTTTTATACATGTGGTTTGCAGCAATAAATCTCAATTAAACATAATAGTGTCTTGTTAGAAAGTGTTGAATTGAATTGTGAAAAGCATTGTCTTGCTTTACCGAAATAACAAAATGGACAATTTATAGGTTCATTTTGAAAAGGGTGGAATTTACTTAATTTATAAAGCACTTTCAAACCATAAGAATGGACCAGAGTGATGTACAGAGATAACATTAAAAACACACAATGCCAACACAGCATGACACCAATATGAATTGCACAATGAAATCAATTGCATTAAAGGTGCCGTATGTAATAATTGAGGTAAAAATATAAAAAAATGAGCTACACGCATCAAAAGAATGAGATGAAATAAGTGCAATGATGTCATTAAAAAAACTGACAAGTAATAGTGCTGTCGAGATATAAACCTAAATTAGCATGCTAAATTACTAGCGCCGTCCCGGCAGGTGTCGTAATACCAGTTTCGGCCATGGGAGGCGGTATGTGGGCGCGCAACATAACCACCAGCCAAACTGCAATAGACGAGTAACTCGCCCGGCTTGTGTGTACTTGAACCTGATGTCAGTCGTGTGGAAATACAGCCCACTACTATATTTCAGTTCAGGGAAGTGTTCAAAAAATGATTGGTCGACATTATGCATGAGGAACGCATTTTGTTAAGTTGTAGCATCTTTCAACAGTGTTCATGTTCTTTTTCCATTAGCTAGTAGAGATGATCGGTTAACGTGCGTTAGGGATCTGTGGTGTAACATGTACAAGCGCCAAAGCGGTATTTATTGTTTTAATTGCATAATAAAAATGACAGAATCTGAGAGCTTAACTAACCTGCTTGCTAAGTGTCAATTGCGTGTGTCTCACGCTGAATTTGTGAGAGTTGGCAGCTTTGAATGGCGCTAGCTTGATCAACATCAGCGAATGCTGTCTGTCAAATTAATCCAAACTAACAATGAAAGTGTAATATGAACAAATTGAATACCGTAAACTTAAAATAATAGCCCAGGCTTTTATTTTCCCATATCGTCGAAATGCACCAGCTTGTTTTTGAGACAGGCGTCTATGAGACGGTCTTCATCATTTAGTGTTGAGATGTTGTTCATTGAGTCTCTGATCTCTAAAAATCTCCAAATGCTCCAGGTGAAACTGCGGTCTTCCAACCTTTTTCTATCACGTCAAATGATTTGAATAATATGCGCGAGAGAGAGAGGGCAAAACAGCGCTCGCTTGTTTTTTTTTTTTTTTTTTTTTTTTACAGGGTCAATGCACATTAATAAACAAGTGTAAACGTGCCAGAATTAGCCCAAGAGGCTATTTTTCATCCGTAGACCCTTGACAGAATGTTACACAGTCACCCTAAAAACAGAGACAGAGCATCACACATATGCAAAAAAAAAAAACAAGATAAAATAAAATAAACATATATTATCTAAAACAAAAACAAACAAAAAAAACATGAGAGAGAGAAAGAGAAAGATTGCTACACAAGAGAGGGACAAAGCCAAGAGCAATTGGTACAAATAAGTCTATTATCAAGAATACAACACTAATGTTGACAGTGCTGATTTGTCAGTAACCATTTTTTAAGATGAGACTGAAAAGAACCAAAAGCATGCAATTGTGTAATTGTTGATGGGACGGAGTTCCATTCCCTTGCAGCTCTGACCGAAAACACAGACTGGCTAAAGGTACTTCTTTTGAGAGGGATAATACAGTCCCCTCTTTCCCCTCCCCTTGTAGATCGGTGAGCAGTTGTTCTAATGTTCACAAACTGTTTTAATGGTGAAGACAGGCTATGTATAGTCTTAAACAGCAAACAGATATGTACATATTTAATTAAGTTATCCCAGCTTAGCAAGTTGTATTTTTTTAATATTGAGCAGTGATGAAACCGAACGGATTTCTTGTCAAGAGTTTTTAGTGACTGTTTATACAAAGACTCTAGTGGTTTCAGAGTAGTAATATTAGCATGTGACCAAGTAGTTAAACAGTAGGTAATATGCGAAATAATCATGGAATGCATATACATTAAAGCGGCTTCAGACGACATAATCACGAATAAATCTAAAATTTGATAAACTAAATCTGACCTTCTTACAGACCGTTTTAACCTGTGCCTTAAATGAAAATTTGGAATCAATCAAAATACCAAGGTACTTAAATTCAGATACAACTTGTAATCTTTCCCCTGATACAAATACATCTGGCACTATACTTAAAGTGTTGTTTGAAGACGTGAGAGTGCGCGCGGCCGTGGCACTACTCACTTTCTGGAGGTATACTGCCCCCATCTGTTATGGAATACGGAATATGATTTGATTTTATGTACCAGATGGCACCTTTAATCTGACCCAATCAAATGGCTAAAGCCTGATCAAATGAATAAGTCCCGTAGACATTATCTGTAGTCATAGTCTCAGCTCTCTTTATTATGCCGAGGACTTGCAGATCTCAGCTCGCTCTTCCTCAGGATTTATTAAATACCTGTATTGTGGACATTAAATTCTGGTCACATTGCAACCTAAAATGAAATAATGACAAAACAGGTTATTGTTTTCGGTCCACGATCCCTTTTGAAGAAAAGTCTGAAAAGAACTGTCTGACAGAGAAACTGCACAGCGTCACCCGAGTCTCCGGAGGTCCCATGACCGACGGAGAAACTGCACAGCTTCACCCGAGTCTCCGGGGGTCACATGACCGATGTCGGTGTTGTGACCCCCGGAGACTTGGGTGACGCTGTGACACACCGTTACCAGCGTGAGCAACGGTGGCTCACTCATCCCGGTTATAAAGGAAGGGTCAACCCCTGCACCACTTATCTCAGGATGGGTGGCCTGATGGTATTAAAAAAGTGTATTCTCAAATACACTGATCAACAAACAGAAGAGGATCCAGGGCAGTCGCGGGTCTCAAGAGGTTAGGGTTTCTTTGATATCATTCTCCCACTCCCAAATTTAAACTTGAAGAACTCCGTAATATTAAAAACATTAACCCAGATGACCATAATATACCTCTGTTTGTCCTACATTCAGTCTGTACTGCTAACCTGGTGGATCACTGACTGCTTATCTCATTCACTAAACGCCTAAGCTCCCGTGAAAACGTACAGTCTCCTTCACTCAGTCTTTTCCAAGGTACCGAACTCCAACATTGATGTGTCAACGATTGGAGAGACTATCAAAAAAAAAAAAACGGTCAATCATTCAACAAATGTTTACTGATTATCTTCTTTCATATAAAAGTGGCATGACTGCTGCTAAATCCTCTTTTTATTCTGACATTATCAGTATCAATGAAAATAACACTCTGAATGTTTTTTTACCACTATTAATAATCTACTTAAGCCTGTAACTTTGACAGTGTAACACATTATTGGATTTTTTTAGTATAAAAATGACCCATATTCTCCACCAGTTGACTTCTGCCAGCTGCTCACCCAGGACCAGCACACTGGACCTCCACTATCCACCAGTATGTGGAGTGTAATGTGGATCGTGACGTGTTCTGTGACGTTGAACGTTATGCTGACCCTATGCGCGTGGGTGCGTGCGTTGTGTGTGTGTTGTATTTTCCTGGTCCGCCATTAAAGGCTTGACTAAACCAGTCTTTTGTGTCAGCGACTCTTTCGTCCACATAAACACTGGCGTGGTGGTAGCTTTACCGTACTCACTCCCCAAGCAGCCTGGTGAGTTGGCGAATACACACAGAGCACCAAAACAATGGTGCCTCACAAAAGTTGAGACTGTAAATTCATTTGAGAACTGGCATCAAAACCCCGTCTACACTTTATCTCTGGACACAGAGTTCGCTCCATTTCTAGTTGACGGCGCGCTCTGGGAAAAGAAGACGAGGGCTTCACCATTCAGAGGTTTCACTGATGATGCCGCAAATGTTCCCGCCGCGCGACGGCGCATGACCCAACAAAAGGTCAGCATGCTTGAGCTCATGCTGGGGCAGATCGCTAACTACTGCCCAGTTATTAACCAGAATACTGTTGTTAAGAGCTCTACATGCATTGATAGCATATGGCAGACAATCAGGCTACATTATGGATTCCAGTCGACCGGTGCACATTTTATTGATTTTTCTGCTATTAAACTAGAGTCTAATGAAGGACCAGAGGATTTGTACCAGAGATTAATGGCTTTTGTTGAGGATAATTTACTACGCAGAGACTCTGGCATTACTCACGGAGGTGAACCCATTGCGGCGGATGAGGAGCTCTCCCCCACGATAGAAAACTTTGTTGTTCTCACTTGGCTTTGTCTTATACACGGTGAGTTGCCGAAGCTTGTAAAGCAGAGGTATGGCACGGAGTTACGTTCACGCACTTTGGTGTCTATTAAACCAGAGATATCTCAAGCCCTGTGCTCATTACTAGACGAACTGCAATCATCAGAGGATGTTAGAGCTATGCGCTTGGCTGTGTCTAACCCTCCAAGACAGAAGCTGGCCTCACTGGGTCGACTAAAGAAATCCTGCCCACTTTGTAAAGAGGCTCGCAGAACCTGACAATCACTTTCTCAGTAAGTGCCCCTTTCTGCCCCCTCCTGACAGAGCTTTCATTGCAAAGGCGCAGCAAGTTGCTGCCTCACTGAGTCACTCTGACGGCGAGTCTGAGGATGACAACGAGGACAGTGCATCCAACCGTAAGGCGGTACAGCGAGTGCATATCATGCAGTCACTATGCATCAAAGCTTTCCATGGCCACACCCCCATTAGGCTGACCATTGACAGTGGTGCAACAGGAAACATGATAAGGGCAGCATGTGCCAGCAGACGGGCCTTAAAGTCTCCAGTAGTACGCAGTCAGCTCGTCAGGCAGATGGCTCCTCACCATTGAAGGTAGTGGGGGAGATACGCACATACTTTCAGAGAGATGGCCACTCTCTGCTCTTTTTCGATGGACTTGTGGTAGAAAACCTGGATTCTGACATTGTCGCTGGCATCCCCTTTATGGAATGTAATGACATCTCCATCCGCCCTGCTCGACACCAGGTCTGTGTGTGGTCTGACACATACGAGTATGGTGCCAGTCAAACGTATGGAGACAGACATGCCATTCGGCGAGCACACGAACTTCGTGCCACGTCATCACATACTGTATGGCCGGGGGATTATGTCGAACTTGAGCTTCCAGCAGAACCAGCTAACTTTAGCGACAAGCTTGCCGTTGAGCCGCATGAGGGCCGTGCACACTGGTTTGCTCCATCGTTGGTCGGAGGGGTATCCGGAAAAATCTGGATTCCCAATTTGACTGACATACCGCAGGGAATTAAGAAACATGACCATGTATGCCGTGTTCGCATGACCTACGTACTGGGGTCCCTACGTGAACAAGCCCCAGTGGAAACTCCTCAGGCCCCTGTTTGCAAGTCCAGTTCGCCAAATTTAACACTATTCTCTGACCTTATCTCATTAGACCCCAATGGTATTATGCCAAATGTGGACGCAACGTTGCGTCAGATTGCTCAGTGGAAATATATTATCGCCACTGACCTCACCAAGGCGTTCTACCAAATTCCGCTGTCCAAAGCCTCTATGAAGTATTGCGGGGTCGTCACACCATTTAAGGGAGTCCGTGTGTATGCCAGATGTCTGGGCATGCCTGGTTCAGAAACTGCGTTAGAGGAACTGACCTGTCGGGTATTTGGCGATCTCCTTCAATAGGGACAGGTAGCTAAGGTTGCTGATGACCTGTATTGTGGGGCTGACACTCTTGAAGGCCTTCTTGCAGTGTGGAAAAAGGTCTTAGTGGCTCTCCAGGCATGAAATCTGTGCTTAGCTCCCATTAAAACTGTCGTTGCCCCGGTCCAGACCGATATATTGGAGTGGGTGTGGAATCAGGGTACTATTCGCGCTAGTTCACACCGTATTGCAACATTGGCTTCATGTGCCCCCCCTGTGACTGTTCGTGGCCTACAGTCCTTCATTAGTGCGTATAAAGTCCTGGCACGTGTTCTTAAGGGTTGTGTGGCGATCCTTGCTCCCTTCGACAATGTTGTCGCTGGTGATGAGTCAACGGCTGCGATTGTGTGGTCAAATGAGCTTCTCCAGTGTTTTCATAAGGCTCAGCAGCCATTATCCACCAGTTACGCTGTGACGATACCGCGACCTGATGATCAGCTTTGGATTGTCACTGATGGTGCTCTCAGGGATCCAGGGTTAGGCGCGACAATGTATGTTACACGGGGGGAAAAGCTGCTGATCGCTGGATATTTTAGCGTTAAACTTCGTAAAAATCTGATTAATTGGCTTTCGTGCGAGATTGAGGCCCTGGCCATAGCTGCTTCCCTCAAACATTGCAGCCCATACATTATTCAGTCATCACAGAAGGCAAGGCATGTGTGCTCACTGACAGTAAACCATGTGTGCAGGCCTTTGAAAAGCTGTGCAGGGGCGAATTCTCTGCAAACCCGCGAGTTACCACTTTCTTGTCTACTGCAAGCCGCTTCCAGGTCTCTGTTCGCCATGTCGCTGGGGCTGCCATTCTCCCATCAGATTATGCTAGTTGTAATGCTGCTCAATGTGATAGTCCTGCATGTCAGTTTTGTAGTTTTGTCCGTAAATCTATGGTCTCTGTGGTATGCCGTTCTGACGTCACTGACATCTTGGGCGGAGCTCAAAAAGTACCCTTTGCCAATAGAGCCTCGTGGGTGTCCATTCAGGCAGTGTCCGGATCTTCGTAGGGTGCTCGCGCATCTTCGGCAGGGTACGCGCCCTTCCAAGAGGGTTACTAATGTTAAAGATGTGAAACATTATTTGAATACTGTTACCCTGGCAAGAGATGGGCTTTTAGTCGTACGGCGTAACACACCACTGTCGACCACCACCGAGTGCATCGTTGTTCCTAGGTCAGTGTTGCATGGTTTGCTTACGTCATTGCATATTAGGTTAGAGCACCCCTCGGCACACCAGTTGAGACTTGTCATCGGCCGGTACTTCTATTCCCTGGATTTGGAGTCGGCTGTCCAGCTCACCAGTAAGGTTATCACCAATGTGCTTCACTGGCACAGTCCCCAGTGTTTGCAGTGGAGCAGTCCAGCTTTGCAGCTACCTTTGCAGCTAACGTGCTTAAACGTGAACGTCAGCTCATCCTAGTCGTTCGTGAATGTGTGACATCCTTCACAGTCGCATTGTTGATTGATGACGAACGGAAGGAAACATTACGGGAGGGTATCATTCGTACGTGTATTAACCTTCATCCTCTCGATGGCTCCTTTGCCGTAATTAGAACGGACCCAGCGCCAGGTTTCTCAGCACTGGCCAAGGATGCAGTGCTTGCTCAACACAGGTTGGCCATTGAGGTAGGCGATGCTAAAAATGTCAACAAAAATCCAGTGGTGGAAAAGGCTATACAAGAGCTACAGGGCAAGATTCCCAGTGCGTGACCGGGAACTGATTTCGATGCAGCATACACAACGCCTCGCTAACCTCCCCCATAGTGTTAAGGCAAAAACACCACGAAATCGGGGCGCACCGAGACCAGATATTAGACCGGGAGACCTTGTTTACCTTTATAGTGACCGCAATAAGTCCCAAGCTCGAAGCCGATATCTCGTGCTTAGATCCGATGGTACTTGGTGCAACATCCGCAAGTTTACGGGTTCCCAGCTGTGGCGTGCTTCGAATAGGGTCTGCTTATCTGATTGTTATAAATTTTACTTTTTCCCAGGTGTCCTAGGTCATCCTGAAGACAGTGCAGCATCTGAGAGTGAGGAGGAGTGTGAAAAGGAGAGCAGAGTGCCAAGTAGCGCTCCCTCAAGTGTTCCATATATCCTCTTGGTGATAGCGGAGCCTTCTTCACCCCCTGGGTCTGATGGCAGCGGACACCAGGAGGATAGTCATGTGTCCCCGTCGTATTTGGTGGTGATTCCATGTCACGAGTTGGCCTCTCCATCAATTTGCCCGGTGCACGGCGGTCTGCTCGTCTCCGTCGGCCCCCTGACAAGTTGAAAGATTATGAGCTTCAGTAGATGGGCTGCCGTCGCCTGTATCCTTATTTTGGCTTAAAAGTATTTTATTTGTGACGCTGCAGTAGTGTTCTATGCAGCTCTGTGAGGTCTTCTGTGCTGTTGGTGCCGCTCAAATGGTTCGGTTAAATTATCTTGTGTTGTCATATATCTCCTTTTTGTTTCACTGTTTGTGTGTTTCTCAGGCCGGAAAAGGGGACGTAGAATCCAGAGGAAAACGGGTGCCGCCAGTATGTGGAGTGTAACGTGGATCGTGACGTGTTCTGTGATGTTGAACGTTATGCTGACCCTGGCCGCGCATGTGCGTGTGTTGTATTTTCCTGGTCCGCCATTAAAGGCTTGACTAAACCAGTCTCTCGTATCAGCGACTCTTTCGTCCACTCTTTCGTCCCACCTGTGTTGGGAAAGTTCACTAACTAGTTCAAAGTTCAGTTCTAAATTTTTAAATGGGTTTTCACTGAACTAGTGCAGTTTATAGTTCATACTTCACAATTTTGAACCAAGTTCACTGTTCCAAAAAAATGAACTAGTTCATAGTTCTTTTTGTCCATATGCTGCTGTGAGCTATTTTTTTTTTTATTATTATTGCCACAATCCATATACAATCACTGCAGCAATTATTTTATCGGCGAGCAGAGTTTGCACAGAAATGTAAGATTTTTCCCATCCTCACTGACCTTGTTATAAAACTCGTTTAAATGATCATTCGACGCCTCCTCAATGATTTGCCGACCACATACTGCTTCTTGTCTTGATTATGCATGACGTGGTGACGACACTGATGGCTTGTGTTGCCAGATTGGTTGTTTTTCGCTACATATTAAGGCCTGTTTATGTGTGTTTTAGTTGTTTTTTCGTCTGGAAGGCTCTATAGAAATCTGTCACCCTACTGAACGAAGTTAAACTGATGCTGCGTTCAAGTCATCTCGTATACATCGTAATTACGAGTTGAACACACTTGAATGCCTCCACAATGTCGTAAATACCAGTGGGGAGCTCGGGATTTTCTTTTAGCACCGATCTGTACGAGTTGGGGGCGTGTAAGTGAGAAACGTTCATTCAACGTCTGTTGACGGTAAATTTTAATTGAATTTCAATGTTTACTAATTGACATTGTAAGGCTTTTTCATTTATAAAGCAAGCTCTCTGCACAAAATATGATATAATTGTAATATAAAAATTATACCTAATGATAGAGTTTATATTGGCTTCATAAGCTAATAAAAAACATAAAAAGAAAAACACTGATGCGCATTCTTTCTTCTTCATTTTTTTATTAGCAGAGTTAACAAACCTTGCTGTATTTTCGTGTAATTCATTTAAAGAAGGTACACCGGCATTTTGCTCCGACGAAACTGACTTGAACGCACCTCACGTCGTAAACACGACTTCCCATGTACGAACTTCCCAGGAGAACGCAGCATGAGATAGTGTGCGTTCACAGACACCAGAATGAATGCGTTCACAGTAACGTTCATCAGGCAGTAATACAGTAGGCTAGGTTCAGTTCACGTTCGCCTAAAATATGAACGAGTTCATGAACTATCATTCAATGAACGCATGTAGGCACAACACTGCGACCTGCCTCCATCAGTCGAAGAAATCACTAGATTCGTCATTAAAACCTGTCTGCCCTCTATCTCACCGATCATAACATCCATAATCAGCTCCTCCCTGCTTACTTCCACTGTTCCTACATCTCTCAAAACTTCTGTCACCCCGATTCTAAAGAAATCTGGTTTGGATCCTAATGACCCAAAGAACTATCGCCCCATCTCCAACCTCCCATTCATCACCAAACCTTCAGAACGGACTAGCAACTCAACTTCAAACCCACCTGCACAACCATTTCCAAAGAATGCTTTCAGCACCTTGTTGAATCAATGCCACTTAGAATTAAGGCAGTATTGATAGGAAAGCATCTTGCAGTTGATGGAGATTTGTGGGATGCACATCCAGGGCACGAAGCTCCCGTTCCACCACATCCCAAAGATGCTCAATTGGGTTGAGATCTGGTGACTGTGGGGGCCATTTTAGTACAGTGACTCATTGTCATGTTCAAGAAACCAATTTGAAATGATTCGAACTTTGTGACATTGTGCATTATCCTGCTGGAAGTAGCCATCAGAGGATGGGCACATGGTGGCCATAAATGGATGGACATGGTCAGAAACAATGCTCAGGTAGGCCGTGGCATTTAAATGATGCCCAATTGGCACCAAGGGGCCTAAAATGTGCCACGCCATTACACCACCACCAGCAGCCTGCACAGTGGTAACAAGGCATGATGGTTCCATTTTCTCATTCTGTTTACGCCAAATTCTGACTCTACCATCTGAATGTCTCAACAGAAATCCAGACTCATCAGACCAGGGAACATTTTTCCAGTCTTAAACTATCCAATTTTGGTGAGCTCTTGCAAATTGTCGCCTCTTTTTCCTATTTGTAGTCGAGATGAGTGGGACCCAGTGGGGTCTTCTGCTGTTGTAGCCCATCCGCCTCAAGGTTGTGTGTGTTGTGGCTTCACAAATGCTTTGCTGCATACATCGGTTGTAACAAGTGGTTATTTCAGTCAAAGTTTCTCTTCTATCAGATTGAATCAGTCGGCCCATTCTCCTCTGACCTCTAGCATCAACAAGGCATTTTCGCCCACAGAACTGCCGCATACAGGATGTTTTTCCCTTTTCACATTATTCTTTGTAAACCCTAGAAATGGTTGTGTGTGAAAATTCCAGTAACTGAGCAGATTGTCAGAAATAATATTGATGAATATTAATTGTCCTCAACTGAGTAAAACAAAAGCCACAGTGAAGAAATCAAAACTCCAATGAACAGAACTGACAACACTATCTCACGACCAATTTGTACGAATTCGACGCATGATTAAAAAGTGTCTAATTCATACTAATTCGTACGACCTCACTCGTACTAATTCGTACGATTTGTCTAAACCCACGTGATAGTTAGGTTTAGGGGCGGGGAAAGGCCAGGTCATTCGTACGAATTCATACGAATTGGCCAATTCATAAAATATGTACGATTAAGCAAAATCGTATTAATTCGTAGGAGTGAGGTCATATGAATTGTTACGAATTAGCCACTTTTTAATCATTCGTCGAATTCGTACGACTTGGTCGTGAGACCGGGTTGGAACTGAAGAGGTTCAGCTATTGGACACACACACATACACATGACCTCTGTCCTCTTTACTGTAAAGGTCAGGGAGGGTTTGATGGGAGTTACACCTACAGTATCGGGCAGTCTATATATATACACATACACTTTGCACAGTGCTGGGTTACTAAAATTAGAGTTAGTAAATTACACATTTTAGGTAATATAATCAGACTATTTTTGTCTCATAATTTTTAATAGAAGTTTTGTACCATATTGATCTAAAAAAAAGTGAAATAAAGCATATTCAACACCAACACATTCTATATCAACACCAAACAGAGGTCAGTGAGTTATTGAAAGCTAATAATTAAGTTGCTTTAATATAAATATAAATTTAAGTTGGTTAAATATATATCATGACCATCAGAAAACTGTAAACGTACAAATATGTTGGTAAATTATTAAAAAATATTCTCTTGGGAACTTAAATTAAATATTTAAAATGTAAAGCTCTGTTTCACATCAGAAACACTGTCAGTGTGAACCAAGTAGAAATAAATCAATAATTAAAGATATTCATTATTCAATGTATAAGAAGAACAGACTTTTAGCTTTAAATTCTCTTTTTCTATTACAGCAAATTAGAATTATTTCATAATGGCGTCTTTTAGCGGGCTGTTCTTTTTAATTATTTGTTCAATTAAATCAATGTAAAATCAGTGTTTAAATAATGTGTCCATTAAAGAGTCAGTCCAAACAAACCTTTATAGTGAAGTTCTGTATTGGACAGAAAATTAAACCTGATCTCATCTGACAGCTGGGTTCATAACTATTATTTATTCTTATTATACTGCCATCAATCAGTGGTGAAAGAAGCTGAATCAGAACCGCAGATTTCTCCATTTTTCAGAGTACTACGGGCTTTATATTCATTATGATGTTATGGTTTGTGCTTTTTGTAATTGTTTGATCTGATCGTTCGAGGAAAATGTATTCTACTGGGAATAAACAGGGACAATGATCAGAGACGAAGGGAAAAGACAATCAAAGAATCGAGTCTTTTTTCACCCATCGCAATGTTGAATTACATTTCTATTTTATTTTATTCCCACGAAGGATGTAGGCCTAGGCCTATATTTTGTTTAAAGTCCCTATTACACCTCCGCGACGGCAGATGGCGCTGTGTAGTTTGGCCGCAGCGGAAAATCTGAATGGAGGGAATTTTGTTGTGGATGAAAGCGGTGCGAGGGTAAACACTCTTGATCATGATGAAACTTCAACAAAACAAAGTCAAAAAACATGTTTAAGGACCGTTTTAAGTCCTTTTCTCTGAGAGTTTAGACCGCAGAAACATAGCATGGAAGCAGTTAACTCACAATGGCGCAGTTAGAGGCACTGCTGATCGACGCAGTCAGTGAGGCTGATGCCAGGTAAGGACTGACTTTTGAACTTTAAATTAAAGTGTCTATTTGTCACAACGGCTGTATCTCGGTAACTATAACGTTTTGAGTCACGTTGTTTTAACTCTTACTTTAGGATAACTTAAACGTCCAGTGTCCTTGTAGATTTAAAAGCTAAACAAGTAAACAATAAAACCACGCTGTCTTACAATAAGATAATCATAAATGACATGTTGGGATCAACCTGTCACCTAAATACAAATGATTATTTTCAATTTCTGATGGCCAAAACAACAAAAATCGTGTTTAGTGGTTTCATGAATTGCTTGTGCTCTGTAATAAATATTTTACTTTCAAGTCATTGTAGATGATTTTGTACATTTGTAAAGGTGCTCAATGTGTCTTTATTGATCGCTGATGGAGAAACCCTTTTGAAAAAAAAAAAAGAAATAATGAATGAGGTGGTGAAGCAAATGAGATAATATTGAGTTTATTGAGATAATATTGAGTAATATGATTTGTGTAATATCTAAGTTAATGCTTGATCAAAACACTTAATTTACTTGAACAAAGTTTGTACTATTTTCTGTTCCTTTTAATAAATAAAATACATGTATTTTTGTTCAGTAAAAACACCCCTAGTTATGTACGGGTTGAATAAATAAAGTAGGCCTAATATAAAATCAAATTGAATATGGCTTTACAGTGATAACAATAACTTGATAATTATATTCCATTCCTCGGTTGAATTCTAATGTAGAATGCGGTCTGTTATTTCTTGATAAGCCATGGAAAAACAGAGCGTTGATGGACGCAGGATTCTAACAGTAGAGACAGAACGGACTATTTTCAACAGTAGAAGCAATACAATCGTTTTTGAATCAATAAACTTCTTTTTTTAATCAATGTTTGTGTCAAATTATTGATTTCTTTGGTAAGTAGTAATACGCTGGATAATGTATAAGCGAGGCGTAATAGCGAAAACAACCCCTGTAACTGCCTCGTTCTTCATTATCCCTTACTTCTATATAATATGATTAGTACCATATTAAAAAAATATGGTTTCATTATAAATATGGTGATTATCCCTAAATTATCTATATTAATCGGCTGAATCTAAATATGTCATGTCAAGAATTGTACTTAACCATTGTGCTGCATTAGATTTTTTTTACACCGTTGAGTGCAAAAAATGGCCACATATTAAACATTGCCTAAAATATTATATATTATTATTATTTTCCACTTTTACAACGTTAAATCTTTTAACCAGCATCAGTCATCATCATAACTACCAAAAATGTTTTCAATTTCAGGATTTTAACCCTTTAATTACCAGTTGTGGTGGTGAAACCATCGGTTTGTATAAGAGGAAAAAACACAAAAATTCAATTATTTTCAATAAACTAAATGCAAAGAGAAAACTTTAGATTTGGATTATCACAGTCTTGAATATGTCAAAGATTAGCAGCAACATTATTTCTGGTGCATTTAAAGATTTTGTGTTATGTCAGATTAAAAAAAAAAAAAAAACTACACTTAGCACGTTAAAGACCAAAAATGGCCACTTATTAAACATTGCCTAAAATATTATGTATTAATATTGTTTTCCACTTTTAACAAGTTTAATATTTTTATCAGCATCAGTCCTCATCATATCTACCTAAAATTTATTCAATTTCAGGATTTTAACCCTTTAATTAAGATCCCTTAGATCCAACTAATTATCGTCCCATTTCCAGATTGCCAGTCTTAGCGAAAGTTTTTGAATCACTGATAAACGATCAATTAAAACAATTTATCAGTTAATAATATTCTCCATGATTATCAGTCAGGTTTCAGAACAGGACAGCACCATTACTGCAGCTATGCTAGTCTCTAATGATATTATTTCCTCCTTAGATAATAAAAAGTCATGTGCTGCATTATTCGTCAATCTATCAAAAGCTTTCGATTCTGTAGATCACAAATTATTGTTACAGAGACTTAGGTCTATAGGCCTCAGTGAAGCAGCCTTAAGCTGGTTTGATAACTACCTTTCAGAACGCACCCAATGCGTGTCTGTGGAAAATTATAATTCACCTCTTCTTCAAGTCAACACCGGGGTTCCTCAAGGATCTGTTTTAGCCCCTCTTTCATTTTCTATTTTTATCAATGACTTAGGCAAAGGAATAGAGTCTGCCAAATTGCATCTGTATGCAGACGATACAATAATTTATTCAACAGCATCGACTTTAAATCAAGCCTTGAATCAATTACAGAATGCTTTTCAAATTCTGCAGCACTCATTGTCCAAGTTTAAATTGGTTTTTAATACAAAAAAGTCAAAATATATGATTTTTAGTCGTGGTCGCTCCAAGGTAGCTGATATTTCAATTACAACTTCAAATGGTATTTCCCTAGAAAGAGTTAGTTCCTATAAATACTTAGGCATTAGGGTTGGATGAAAGATTAGCATTTGATGTACATATTGAAATGTTGTTGAAGAAGCTTAGGCCAAAAATAGGCTTCTTTTATCGCTTAAAAAATTGTTTCCCATTTGAGGCCCGAAAGAAATTAGTAGAGAGTGCTTTTTTATCCATCATTGATTATGGTGATCTTTTATATATGCATGCAGCCACTACTCTACTCAGAAAATTAGATTCCGTGTATCATGCTGCTTTACGCTTTGTTTCTGGTGCAGAGCCACGGACACATCATTGTATTCCTTATGATTCTTTAGCTTGGTCATCTTTAAATCAAAGGAGAAAACTACACATGCACTTATTTATTGCAAAAGCACTTTTAGGTAAGTTACCTTCCTACATATCAAATCTTTTAATTTATCACACAAATACCTACCAAACTAGGTCTGGCTCTCATCTCCGGCTAAAAGTCCCAAGGGTACTGTCAGAATTTGGTAAAAGTGCTTTTTCTTTTTATGCCCCTTGGAGTTGGAATGATTTACAAAATGTATTGAATCTAGATGCACTCCCAACTCTGACCTCCTTTAAACGTCTCTTGCCCAATGTTTTAAAGGACAATTGCAATTGTTTTTCTTAACTCGTCTTTATCCATGTTGTTTGTGATGTGTAAATTGTGGTATTTTATTCTGTGATTCTTGTGTATGAAACTTGTGCTGCCGTCTTGACCAGGTCTCTCTGGAAGAAGAGATAGTAATATCTCAATGTGACTCTCCTGGTTAAAATAAAGGAAATCATCAATTACCAGTTTTGGTGGTGAAACCATCGAATTGTATAAGAGGAAAAAACACAAAAATCAATTATTTTTTTTCAATAAACTAAATGCAAAGGGAAAACTTTAGATTTGGATTGTCTATATATAAAATCCGTTTTATTTTTTCCCAAATTCCGTTTTTTCCGTTTTAATTTTTGCAAATTCCGTTTTTTCCGTTTTCATTTTTGGGAATTCAGTTGTTTTTTTTTACCCTTTACTGTTATTTTAGTTGTAAAAAGAGCTTTTAATATTGCTTTTAATGTTAATGATTAAAATGTACACAAATAAAATAGGCTTTTACTCTTAAAATGACAAATACTGCATGATGCAACACAACACTGCACTCTAAGTACTTCAAGTAACAACAAAATATGGTTATGAGCTTTAAACTGTCCTGTAAAATAAATTATATTAGTTTATATAAGTTAAAATAAAAGTCACACTCCAGCTGCGTCGTAATGTGCATACTATCCATCCTAAATAGTATGTGACCTTAGTAGTCAGTAATACTATTTCGGGCATAGTATGCACTTTGGGACGCAGCTTCGGTCTCTCGCTCGCACTGTCGAGCGCTCTCTCGGACACACTCGGGCTCTCTCGCGTGCTATTTCGGACACACTCGGACTCGGTCTCTCTCGCGTGCTCTCTCGGACACACTCGAGCTGTGTCTGAAATCGCTCCCTATCCACTATATAGTGCACTATATCGGGTGTCGGCCATTTTGTAGTGGTGTCCGAATTCTGAGTGAACGACATCATTCCCTACATTCATTCACTACTTTTACCCACAATCCTCTCTGAATTCGAGTGTACATTCGATGTACACTCGCTGAAGCCCTATTTCCCACAATCCAATGCGGAGAGAACTGAGCGCGCATGAAAGTTCGGCGCGAGCAAGTTTAAACCAGAGATTACATTACATCCAGTGGAGGATTTGAAAAATATCCGTTTATCGTCGTTTTGAACATAATAACGGCCGCCGGAGGGCGCTCGACGACACGTCATCTGTGAACGTGAGAGTTAATGTACAATTTCAGTCGATGAAACTACAAAGCTGGCACAGAGGTATAATTACAAAATAAAGTCATTATGATTGTTATTGTTGTTAATATTATTTTATAAAGTAGGTAATGTAAGATAAAAGGAGTTTTATCAGTACGCGTGACGAAGCCTTTTCTGCGACAGCTCCAACTCTCCGACGCACAGTGTAAACGTCAGCGTCCGAAATTACTCACTTCATCTCGTTCACTCCTTGCACTCTAGTGCACTCAAATGCCATACACTATATAGGGATTAGTGAATGAGTGAACGAGTGAGCGGTTTCAGACACAGCTTCGGTGTCTCTCACGTGCACTGTTGAGCGTGCTGTCTCGTAGTCTCTCGCGCGCACTCTCGACTCGGACACACACACACTCGGTCCGGCACCTCATAGACAGACGTGCATGGAAGGGACTTTATGTGTGTGTGTGTGTGTGTGTGTGTGTGTGTGTGTGTGTGTGTGTGTGTGTGTGTGTGTGTGTGTGTGTGCATGTGCATGTGTGCGACGAGTTTCTTGACTTTTTCGCCGACGAAAGCAGAGCCGTGGAGAGCCGCTTCGCCATGCTTTCAGTGGAAACGCGGCTATTGTTTTGATGCCGTCATGAGCTGAAATGACGGAGTAGAGGGGTTGTGTCGCCCAGATTTACTTCCCTGTCTCTGCATTTTCCCCAGACATATGTTCTTCTCCCACACAAAAAACGAATTTCATTCCAAATTTGTAAAATTCCGCGAAATTCCGCGTTAACACTAGATTCCGCATTAATTGGCCAATTCCGCGATTACGTCCGCGATTACGTGATCGTGGAAATTATAGGGCCCTATCACAGTCTTAAATATGTTAGCAGCAACATTATTTCTGGTGCATTTAAAGATTTTGTGTTATGTCAGATTTAAAAAAAAAACTACACTTGGCAAGGCAAGTTTATTTATATAGCACATTTCATACACAATGGCAATTCAAAGTGCTTTACATAGAAGAAATTAAAATAATCAAAAGAAATCAGAATAATTAAAACAGTTTAGAATAAAAAATAAGAAATAATGAAAAATAAAAATTATGATAAAAATAAAATACAGTAAATTAAAACAATTTAGAATAAAATGAAGTGCAGTAACAGTCGGACGAACAGTGGCACAGTGCTCATCCAGTAAATGCACAGCTAAACAGATGTGTTTTGAGTCTGGATTTGAATGTGACTACTGTAGGAGCACACCTGATCTCTTCTGGAAGCTGGTTCCAGCTGTGGCTGGCATAATAGCTAAAAGCAGACTCTCCATGCTTAGAGTGAACCCTTGGCATACCACCAGTCTACAACGACGATGCATAGCCACCTGAGATCAAAGCACCCTGCAGCTTCATCCTCCTCAGGCACAGGCAGCACCCAGCAGTCAATGGCTAGTTTCTTGGGATGTAAGTTGGATGCTAGGCGCAGTGAGCAGATCACTATGCTAATTACTAAGATGATAGCTAAGGATATGCTCCCCGTCAGCTTTGTTGAAGGAGAAGGTTTCCGGGAGCTAATGAAATTTATTGAGCCTGAATACACCATTCCAACAAAAAAGGCAATCACCACCAGAGTAGAAAAAATGCATGGTGAAAGCACAACTGATCTGCGCGCCCGTTTAGCGAGTGTACGTACAGTGTCATTGACCACGGATTCGTGGACGGCACTGACAACTGAATCATATGTTACGATCACTTGCCATTACATGCATAACTGGGAGATGCAGAGTGCCGTTCTCCAGACCAAAGCCATGCCAGAGCGACACACGGCTGAAAATCTGGCACTTGTTCTTTCTAATGCTACAGACCAGTGGGGGCTAACTGGAAAGGTCACAGCCTGCGTGCATGACAATGCCAAAAACATGGTTTTGGCAAACGCTAGCGATCAACTTGAATGGGACTCACAGCCCTGTTTCGCACACACGCTTCAACTTGCAATAAACGACGGTTTCAAACTACCGAACATAAAACACATCATTGGAGCTGCTAATCGCCTAGTGTCCCATTTCCATCACAGCACAGTTGCAACACACGCACTTAAGCAAAAGCAACAACTCCAGAATTTGCCTGAGCATAAGTTAGTGCAATCCTGTAAAACCAGGTGGAATTCTGTATATGAAATGTTCGAGCGCTTATTGGAGCAGCGTTGGGCCGTGTGTGCTGCCTTGTCAGACAGAGTGTCACTAAACTATCAGATGCACGCACCCTGGAATTGACAGATGATAGTTGGATTGTAATGGAGGAAGTCTTACCTGTGTTGCACTCGCTAAAATGTGCCACCACTGCGTTGTGTGGAGAATATGACGTGTCCATCTCCATGGTGTACCCGGTGACTGTAACTTTACTGTCCAAGCATCTCAAAGAAATCCCAGGGGAGAACGCCAAAGTCAAGGAATTCAAAAGCACAGTGTCTGTCTCACTGGAAAGGAGACTCGGGCCTGCAGAAGTCAGCAACGCGCGAAAGGTTGCATACATCGCATCATTCCTAGACCCAAGGCTCAAGCACATGCGATTTGCAACAGATTCTGTAAGAGGCGCTGTGCAGGCCAAAGTTAGCGATCTCCTGTCCAGCATTGATAGCGATGGAGACACGGAAGGCGCAGAGGAATCGGGAGAAATGCCTACTGAACCACCGGCGGCTAAAAATCCACGAAATGACGCCCTCTCTGCTGTAGCGATTGCGGTCTTGTTTGGCGAGGATAACATCGAGCAGACAGCAACAGCGACAACCGAACTCTTGCAATACTGCCAAGACATATGCCCACCAATGAACGCTGATCCCATAACATGGTGGAAGGCCAACGTGAAGAAATATCCCTGCCTGGCAAAGTTAGCAATGTCCTACTTGAGTGTGCCTGCGACATCTGTGCCATCCGAGCGGGTGTTCTCCGCGGCTGGACTAATCGTCAACAGGTTGTGCTCGCGTCTCCTCCCAGAACATGTTGACATGCTAATTTTTCTGAACAAGAATATGACATAAGCGTTATGCTATGAATAGTTTATCTTCATCGAAACGAATTTGTTTAAAAAGTATAGGCTGTTGCCAGTTACAAGGCAGGTTCGCATAAAAACATTATTACATGATATTATTTTTTGATCTAACGAGCATCTGGTTTGTCGGTGCAAAATCGTTTATTGTGCTTTTAGTTTTTTCTTCTTCCAATTATTCTTCTGTGTTAAAAAAATGACAAACATGTCACTTGTTCAATTAATAAATCGCTAAAGATGGAATTAGCCTCCCTTTCTGTCATTGTGAGTGTGCGTTTTTTTTTTTTTCTCTCCGATTTTCGAACGATAATCGACCTTTGCTCCTCGATTTTCGAATGCCATTTTTGGCAGAAATTCACATCCCTACTTTGTATACAGCTTGGTTACTTATTCGATCCATCTTCTTTATGGCAAGATTCTGTAGCAACTGGTGGCGAAGCTGTTGAGTGAGTTTTGCATTTTCTGGTTGATAATCCAACTTTCGCAGCCGTACAGGAGGATGGAGATGCACGCTGCTTCAAAGATGTTTAGTTTGAGTTTGATTGGAAGAGTTTTTGATAGAAATACATCCTTCATTTTCCAGAATGCTCCCCACGCTTGTCCTTTCCGTGCTCTGAAACAGCTCTTCCGTAGTCGGTTTCGCTCAATGCAATGTAAGAGCCAAGATACTTGAAGTCTTTTGTCCATTCGAGTTTTTGTCCGTCGAGTTCGATGAATTGATATAGGTGGATCAGCGTCTCTGGCCCGGCAAACTCTTGGTTGTTTCCGTCTTTTTAATGTTTTCCTCAAAACCCACTCGTTTTGCCCACTTTGCTGTTATTTGAAGTTGAGCTTTACAGATGAAAATGCCACATTTTGAGCAGGTAGTGGAGATTTTTCTTTTTTGTTAGGGCTGAGTTTGAAATTGCTGCACCAAAAATGTGCATACCTTTATAACTTTTGCATCAACCACACTTGTATGAAAGGCAGACTTTGTTATTATTGACTATTGTCTAAGGACTGACTGCATGGCTGTGTTTGTGCCTCTTCATACGTAAAATTCAAAAGATTCATGTTTATGCGTAAAATACGCATGAATCAAACCGAAAGAAAACAATGCAGTGAGAAGCGCTTTCTCTAGCTAAATGTGCACACACACACACACACACATACACGTCTATATTACTAAAAGGGGACTATCGCTCTACACTGGCCAAGAGGGGACTAGTGTTTCTGGTCATTTTGAAGAAACAAAAATGACGTACAAAATTCTCTTTTAAGGTCTTTTTTCATAATATGACTTTAAATATGCATTTTTTTATTTTTAAAAAAACATGCCAAGTGGGGACCTAAAACTCTGGCCGATGTCTACCTTACCAACAGGGGACTCATATAGCCTGCAATTGAACTGTGTGTCTGTGTGAACAGTGAAGTGAACTGGCAGTGAAATCTTGTCTTCATTTTGTAACTTATACATACTTATACACATATATGTGTGTGTGTGTGGGTGTGTCATTATATAATGCTCAAACAAATACATGTCTATATTGCTACACAGCAGTGTCGCTGTACACTGGCGAAGAGGGGACATTCTGAATGATATCTATCCAACCAAGTGGGGACTTTGTGTGTGTGTGTGAACTGGCAGTGAAATCTTTCTTCATTACGCTTACATTATATATATATATATATATATATATATATATATATACACTACCGGTCAAAAGTATTAGATCAGTAAGTTTTTTGCTCACCAAGGCTGCTTTTTTTGATAAAAAAATGACAAACAGTAATATTGTGAAATATTATGACAATTTAAAATGACTGTTTTCTATTTTAATATATTTTAAAATGTAATTTGAAAGCTGAATTTTCAACACCATTACTGTTGCTGATTACACATCAGTTTTCAGTGTCACATGATCCTTTTGATCAATTTAACTCATCCTTGATGAATTAAAGTATTTTCGAATTTCTTTACTCCAAAAATAAAAAATAAATAAATTCTTACTGGCCCCAAACTTTTGAATGGTAGTGATTAATGTTACAAAATATTTCCATTTCAGATTAATTCTGTTCTTTTTAACTTTCTATTCATCTACGAATCCTGCAATAAAAATGTAAAAAACTGTTTTCAACATGGATAATAATCATAAATGTTTCTTGAGCATCATATTATAATAATTTCTGTAGGATCATGTGACAATGAAGAATGAAATAATGATGATAAATTCAGCTTTGATCACAGGAATAAATTACACTTCACTATATATTCACATAAAAAACCGCTGTTTTAAATTGTAATAATATTTCACAATATTACCGTTTTTTTAATCAAATAATTGCAGCCTTGGTGAGCAGAAGAGACTTCTTAAAAAACATAAACAATCTTACCGATCTAAAACTATATATTTCTATACTACTAACAGCAGTGTCGCTGTACACTGGCAAAGAGGGGACATTCTGAATGATATCTATCCAACCAAGTGGGGACTTTGTGTGTGTGTGTGTGTGTGAACTGGCAGTGAAATCTTTCTTAATTACGCTTACATTATATATCTATTATATACATTATTTATATATATATATATATATAATATATTCACATAGAAAAACGCTGTTTTAAATTGTAATAATATTTCACAATATTACTGTTTTTTTAATCAAATAATTGCAGCCTTGGTGAGCAGAAGAGACTTCTTTTAAAAACATAAACAATCTTACCGATCTAAAACTATATATTTCTATACTACTAACAGCAGTGTCGCTGTACACTGGCAAAGAGGGGACATTCTGAATGATATCTATCCAACCAAGTGGGGACTTTGTGTGTGTGTGTGAACTGGCAGTGAAATCTTTCTTAATTACGCTTACATTATATATCTATTATATACATTATATATATATATATATATATATATATGAAGAGTTCAGATGCAAAAGCCTCTAAGTGCCGTTGGAAATATTCTTCAAAAATGATCATTTTTTATCAAACTTATATATTCAAGTTCAGTAATTTCACTTAAATGACAATTAATAGGTAATCCTCATTGTAATTTAAGTGAAAGTACTGAATTTAAATATACAAGCTTGAAAAAAATGATCATTCTAGAAGAAAATTTCAAATGGCATTTAGAGGCTTTTGCATCTGAACTCTTTATATATATATATATATATATATATATATATATATATAATATTCACATAGAAAAACGCTGTTTTAAATTGTAATAATATTTCACAATATTACTGTTTTTTTTAATCAAATAATTGCAGTCTTCGTGAGCAGAAGAGACTTCTTTTAAAAACATAAACAATCTTACCGATCTAAAACTATATATTTCTATACTACTAACAGCAGTGTCGCTGTACACTGGCAAAGAGGGGACATTCTGAATGATTTCTATCCAACCAAGTGGGGACTTTGTGTGTGTGTGTGAACTGGCAGTGAAATCTTTCTTAATTACGCTTACATTATATATATATGAAGAGTTCAGATGCAAAAGCCTCTAAGTGCCGTTGGAAATATTCTTCAAAAATGATCATTTTTTATCAAGCTTATATATTCAAGTTCAGTAATTTCACTTAAATTACAATTAATAGGTAATCCTCATTGTTATTTAAGTGAAAGTACTGAATTTAAATATACAAGCTTGAAAAAAATGATCATTCTAGAAGAAAATTTCAAATGGCATTTAGAGGCTTTTGCATCTGAACTCTTCATATATATATATATATATATATATATATACAGTGTTGTGCAAGTTACTTCCAAACTGTAATACATTAGGTATTACTTGTTACTGTTATTTAAAAGTAATTCATTACCTTACAATATTACTGTCCCAGAATTGTAATGCGTTACATTACTCATGTATTACTTTTGAGTTACTTTCACCAAAATAACTAAGTAGAACTTAACTTTTGGGCTGTAACGATATGCAATATGAAACCGAAATCGCGATTCGCCACACGACTCAAATCCACGAACCTACAGAATCGCGACACACCTCTTCCAACTCCAGCGTTATTCTCCCTACCGTCCAGATCCAATGCTGCCTTATCTTTAAATTAGGCTATTACTATTATTTAAAGTTAACATTATAAAATACGTAGACCTACACCACAAAACTAGTTGAGGATAAATTATTTAAAATTGGGGAAGTCCAGCATTATGGACATGATGACATTTGCAAAACTTGAAATAAAAATTCTCAGAAAATACATGTATTGAAACGTATATGGGCTACTTCCTTAAAGGACTCCAGACATTAGACAAATATCAGTCTGTTTTATTTTTAATATTAGGGAAAAGACACACATTCATGCGTGACAAAAAAATAGGAGGCAAAATCGATTTTTTGTAATTCTGTTAATTACACTGCGCGAGGATGAGGAAGCTTTGGCTCTCCAGTCTCCATAGAACTTAAAATATTCATTTTATTTTAGTTTTCGTGTTCGCATTTATGAGGAAAAAACAATGTTACAGACGCGACCGCTCTGAACTGGCACTAAAAGACTGCTTTAAAACTTTTACATAGTCTGTTGCCTTTAAGAAGTAAAAGCAGACAATACACTGTAATACAACTGTAATACAAGCCTCACTGAACATGTAACGAGTAAAATATTACTGAAAATTGATTAGTAATGCCTTACACTACTGCGTTACAGCAAAAAGTAATATGTTACTGTAATGTATTACTTTTGTAATGCGTTACTCCCAACACTGTATATATATAATATATTCACATAGAAAAACGCTGTTTTAAATTGTAATAATATTTCACAATATTACTGTGTTTTTAAAAAAAAAATAATTGCAGCCTTGGTGAGCAGAAGAGACTTCTTAAAAAACATAAACAATCATACCGATCTAAAACTATATATTTCTATACTACTAACAGCAGTGTCGCTGTACACTGGCAAAGAGGGGACATTCTGAATGATATCTATCCAACCAAGTGGGGACTTTGTGTGTGTGTGTGAACTGGCAGTGAAATCTTTCTTAATTCCGCTTACATTATATATCTATTATATACATTATATATATATATATATATGAAGAGTTCAGATGCAAAAGCCTCTAAGTGCCGTTGGAAATATTCTTCAAAAATGATCATTTTTTATCAAACTTATATATTCAAGTTCAGTAATTTCACTTAAATGACAATTAATAGGTAACCTTCATTGTAATTTAAGTGAAAGTACTGAATTTAAATATACAAGCTTGAAAAAAATGATCATTCTAGAAGAAAATTTCAAATGGCTTTTAGAGGCTTTTGCATCTGAACTCTTTATATATATATATATATATATATATATATATATATATATATATATATATATATATATATATATATATAATATATTCACATAGAAAAACGCTGTTTTAAATTGTAATAATATTTCACAATATTACTGTTTTTTAATCAAATAATTGCAGCCTTGGTGAGCAGAAGAGACTTCTTTTAAAAACATAAACAATCTTACCGATCTAAAACTATATATTTCTATACTACTAACAGCAGTGTCGCTGTACACTGGCAAAGAGGGGACATTCTGAATGATATCTATCCAACCAAGTGGGGACTTTGTGTGTGTGTGTGAACTGGCAGTGAAATCTTTCTTAATTACGCTTACATTATATATCTATTATATACATTATATATATATATATATATATATATATATATATATATATATATATATATATATATTTATATATATATATATATATATATATATATATATATATATATTTATATATATATATATATATATATATATATATATATATATATATATATATATATATAATATATTCACATAGAAAAACGCTGTTTTAAATTGTAATAATATTTCACAATATTACTGTTTTTTTTATCAAATAATTGCAGCCTTGGTGAGCAGAAGAGACTTCTTTTAAAAACATAAACAATCTTACCGATCTAAAACTATATATTTCTATACTACTAACAGCAGTGTCGCTGTACACTGGCAAAGAGGGGACATTCTGAATGATATCTATCCAACCAAGTGGGGACTTTGTGTGTGTGTGTGAACTGGCAGTGAAATCTTTCTTAATTACGCTTACATTATATATCTATTATATACATTATATATATATATATATATATATATATATATATATATATATATTTATATATATATATATATATATATATATTTATATATATATATATATATATATATATATATATATATATAATATATTCACATAGAAAAACGCTGTTTTAAATTGTAATAATATTTCACAATATTACTGTTTTTTTTATCAAATAATTGCAGCCTTGGTGAGCAGAAGAGACTTCTTTTAAAAACATAAACAATCTTACCGATCTAAAACTATATATTTCTATACTACTAACAGCAGTGTCGCTGTACACTGGCAAAGAGGGGACATTCTGAACGATATCTATCCAACCAAGTGGGGACTTTGTGTGTGTGAACTGGCAGTGAAATATGTCTTCATTACAGTTAAATTATATATCTATTATATACATTATGTATATATATATACTATTTTTCTTATTTAACGCTCTCTCTTCATATACTTTCTATGCTTTGTTATGCAGTCCCTAACAATTTACTTGCCATGTGCCATTGCACACACACGTCTATATTACTAACATATACATGTATTAACACAGAAGTGTCGCTGCACACTAGCCAAGAGGGAACTTTCTGAATGATATCTATCCAACCAAGTGGCGACTTTGTGTGTGTGTGTGAACAGTGAATTGAAGTGGCAGTGAAATACACATCCGTAAAGGGGGTCGCACACCGAATGAGAAGCGCAGCGCTGCGCCACGTCTAGGACAACTCCAAGTATCGCACACCGGACTCACACTTTCTCATCAGTGTATGGGCAGCAATATTGTTATGTTTAATGACATGAAATGAAGATGTTTGTTCTATGTTATAATTGTACTGTACAATTAAATACAATCGTTGCTGAGTCTGCAGTCTGAAAACTACCTCAGAGCATCAGTTAACTGAATGAATTGAGAATCTCACATGAAAACCCAATTACATCAGCAATTGTCATTCAAGCAGCTGATTTATGTAAATGAATGCAAAACTAAATTTATTGCAGCATAGGGCAAAGTCAGTATACATTATCAACGATTTGAGACAATAAAATAATTTAAACTTTATATAAAACTAAATGGCACTCTGTGGCGCCAGCAGGATTACGTTCAAAAGGTCAGGGGCGACGTAGCCGTAAGTACAGAGTCAGTGTTTACAAGTTGAACGCATAGGTTGAACGTGCAAACTAACTCAAACGCTGTTTACAAAAAAGTAATTAAAAGGTAAAACAACGATGTCGGACGATTTTGATTCTGTACTTCCGGCTACGTCGCCCGTGACCTTTTGAACGTAATTACGTAATACGTGACGTTACAAACGCGCCTGACAGAATAGAGCAAGGCTAGCATTTGTCCTTAGAAAAGTTACATTTTTGGAATAAGTTTTGAAATAACCGATCGTTTTGCATGATAAGACCCTTATTCATCGTCTGGTGTCGTTTAAAGACATTTGAAGCTGCATCTGAAACTGTTATTAACCGTCTTTTCGACCTTGGACCGTCTGGTTCCCATGTAAGTCCATTATATGGAGAAAAATCCTGGAATGTTTTCATCAAAAACCTTAATTTCTTTTCGACTGAGGAAAGAAAAACATGAACATCTTGGATGACATGGGGGTGAGTAAATTACCAGCAAAAGTTTTTTAAGAGCCACAAACCTGTATATAAAACTCTTTTTATTCTAGATACACTAAATGCATACAAAGAATAGACAGGATTTTGATGCAATATGCAAAAAAAGTCAGAACAGTCACACAGCTTGATCAAACAGGATCATGTTATTTTATGTTTGAGATAGATATAGATAAATAAAAATATAAATATTTAGACTTTTTTTTTTACGTTGATCTTACCTAAATGTTTTTTTTTTTTTTTTTTTTTTTTGTTAAGAGTTTAAGTAACACATGGAAGCTTGATTTCAATCTTCGAATTAAACTGAAAAAAAGTAGCAAATAAATAGAATAGAATAAAGAGTTTTTTTGGTATGTCAGAAATACTACAGAAACTGAATAAAGTAATCCAATGTAAAATAACACTGGATAGTCTTTTTAGTCCAAGACTGAATTAAATACAAAGGCTATTAATTCTGATTGCTTAGAATTAATGCTATATTCTATTGTTTTAATTCAACAGAGTTAATGACAGACACATATGGCTGCGTTCACTTTAAGAACGGATCCCTGTCTCATTTGTACTGTCTGTCTGTCACACGCGTTTAATGCTTATTTAAGACATTAGACTGTCTTTACGAGGTTACTCACCAATACCAGAGTTTTGACATAATGTTGCGTGTTTTTAACTGTTAAAGCGATATAATCCAGGGATAAAACGTTTGTTTCAGGCGAGCTGTTTGAGGCGGATTGGCTTTACTGTATGTGCACGCAGTGAAAGACATCTCTGAGAGTGCGCGAGCACGGGATGGTTTAATATTGCTTGAATGTTTAAACTAAAACTTAAAAAGACGTGAAAATTATAAACGTTAGTTACCATCATAGGTTACGATGCAATGCTGGCCCGATTGTGCAAGTGAATATTTCGTCGTGTCCCGACTCCTAAACGCGAGTGTGTATCGACAGCTGCAGCGCTTAGTGTAGGGCTGCAGCTATCAATTCTTTTTGTAATCGATTAATCTAGCACTTAATCGATCGATTAATCGAGTAATCGGATAATTTGTTTATGTGTGTTTTTAAGCAACCAAAACAAATAATGTATTACGAAAATGATAAGGTGTTTGGCTTTTATTTATTTAAAAGAAAATAGAGGTATTTATTCCAACTGCAACATTTGGCTCCACAACTAATTATTGCAATTTTTACCCGTGTTTATAAGTGCCAGTGCCAACAATTATATAACAATACAGTTAAAACAATTTACTGTAAAACCTGTTACATGTAGCCCATAACATGTAAAACTTTGAATACAAACTTAAATAGTAAAGCCCATTTGGCCTTAGTTTTGTCTTCTTAATACAACATTACAAAAAAAGGATTGCACCTTCTGCAAATTACCCACCTGGAAACAAAAATATATTAATATAAAATATCAACCCAAACAGGTACACAAATGTGTACAATTTATAAAAAATAAATAAATGGAAATAAAACAATTATAAATAAGAATCAGACTTTTTCAACTGTAATCTCAAGACAAACATCAGAGTGTGTGTGTCTGTGTGTCTCACAATATTTGTTCCTCCATCACGTCCCGGTGAATGTATGCTGAAATTTTTGTTGCGTGGCTACATAAAAGTTTAAGCATATGATGAATTGCCGCAATTGGTCTGACTGGCGCGTGAGAGAGACATGGGTGCACGCGCTCGCTTACCTCTCTGCCGTCGTGCGCGAGCCGCGGTTAGGAGCTCAACATCTCGCATGCGCGCTCGCACTAGATTACAGGCTATTTTAACTTGCGAATTAATATGCGGCGGTAAAACTAGTCGATCACGAGTGGCTCAACAGGTAGATCTATAGACGAACTCATCTTTCAGGCATTTGACCGAAGGGATATACACGCAGCGTGAAAAATCGAATTGCGCGAGTCTCACGCTGAATGCGTGAGAGTTGGCAGCCCTGCCAGGTATACTTTGCAGACACATTGCATCTTGTTCTCTCCCTTTATAAACATATAATGATCCCAAACTTTAGACATTCTCTGCAATTTATGAAGTCATATGTATCATGCGCTGTGGTGTGCTTCCTGAATAACGGTCCGTGTGAAACAATCAGATCCCTGCGTGCGCCATAGGAACTGCGTCATTTAACGAGGCTTCGAGGCAGATTTTTTGCCTCAAGGAATTTTTGTAATCGAGTAACTCGAGGAATCGTTTCAGCCCTAGCTTAGTGCTTGTCTAGTGCAGTGAGACGAGAAGACGCCGCACCGCGTCCGCGAGCCCTTTATATGGAAAAAATCGATTCGAGGCCGTTGAGAATCGATTTTGAATCGGCCACATTTTAAAAACCGATTAATCGAAAAATCATTTTTTTTTGCCCAGCCCTAACACACACACATATATATATATATATATATATATATATAAAAATCACATAAAACATAAAAGCCTGCCGGAAAAGATGGGTCTTAAGGCAAGATTTAAAAACATGAATACTTTCACTGTTTCGCACATCCTGTGGCAGCAGGTTCCATAAATAAGGAGCTGCAAAACTAAAAGCCCGGGACCCCATGGAAGTAGTGCGGGTTCTAGGGAGAACAAGAGTGAGCGAGGAAGATGATCTTAAAGTCCGAGATCGAATATAGATATTAAGAAGGTCCAATAAATATGAAGGGGCAAGGTTATTGAGTGCTTTAAATGTCCGCTTTGGACAGTATTCATGTAAATTATGTCGGTTATGTCTTAAACAGTTGTGAGTGTATCGGATGTGCATCAGTGCGATTGGATCCGCATGTCATTGGAAATAATCCGACGTCTTAAAGTGAAAGTGGCATCAAACATAATGTGGTCTGTGTCCTTAATATTGATCAAGCAACCAAAGAAAAAGAGAAAAGCAATCACAGTTTGTTAATAGCTTTAGTATAATAAGGATTAATTATATTTAATTTACACAAAGAATATTTCTGCTTGAAAGAATAAAGAAGGATGTATGCATGGTTATAAAGAATGCATACTGTATATCATCCATTGAAAAGGCTGTGTTGTACTTTAGGAAAAGTGGTTTTTATTTAATTTTAAGATATTTTTTAAATCACAGTAGTTAAATCCGTATCTGTATTGCATGTTCAGACTTTTAAATCATTTATATTAATAGGTTAATAGATGTTTTCTTCGGGAGTGTATGGGTTTGTACATTTTATTCTATTCTAAATTCTAAATTAACGCATTACAATTTAACTAAACCCATTATATTTTAGTCGACTAAAATCCAATGTGATCTCATGAGAATACGTATGCATTTGTACGTAAAGTGTAGTTCTATCATACGTACATATAATTACGTTTTATATGCGCAGAAACGTATAATACTGACGTATTTACAGAACTAAAATGTAAAATATTTACGTTATTGACAGCACAAAAACGTAATTTATTTACGTTTGAACAAATCCACCGATGTACACATTTGTACATATCACAATTTATGCATATTAAAATCGTAGCATTATGTTTTGACTCTATTGCATTCAACTGTCTTATTCATTACGTTTTCAGTCTCATTTATTGATATAATACTCATAAATATTAACATTTTGCTCGTTTCGCCTGCATAGTGTTAAACAATACACTATAAAACCTTAAAAATACATTCTTTAACTTTACTCGTTTAACCATTTTGTAATATAGTTTATTTGCCGTGAGGCACAGAAAGTGTTTTCTCCTATAAAACAAAACATAAATTCACAAAAGACATCAATATTATTAGTTTGATGTAATCCAAATCTTTAGAATCCATAGCCTACGTTGTTTACAAGAAAAAAATCCTAATTCAACCTTTTATCCAGTCGTGATCTTCGCCTCCATTCTCAGCAGCAACCGTACACGTCAAATCCCGCGCTGGTGATGAATTCAAATTCAAAGATCGCGCCCTTGAGAAGCGATACGTCGTGTTTTACGGCAGAGATATCAAATGGTCATTGGCTCTTCCCTGCCTCATCACAGATTGAGACATGAAGGACTGTGACGGTTGGTTTAGTTCTTTTGAAATAGTGCGAAGCTGCGAACTGAAGCCGGATGAACATTTTCATTGATTATTAATTTAAATTCTGCTCTGTACTTCATACAAAACTATTACAATGTTGCCAGAGAGGACTGCGACTGCAAAGCATCTTCATGTGAACGGCTTTTGGTTGCGGTTTTGACATTTTCGCAATAAATATATTATTGTGATTATACTTTTCTGTTAGTCACGTTTTTCTTCATAATTGTAACGTTAGTTTACGTAGTTTTAACGAATTGTTAGGGGTAGGTTTAGGGGTAGGAGTAGGATTGGTGGCTCAAAATATATTTTAATGCCATATTGTTAATACAACTGCCATTTCCCAACACATCTGTCCATTATGTTTTATCCTTTTTTTATATTCTGTATAAAATACACTGTAAAAAAATGTCTTGTCAAATTAACAGTAACTTACTGGCAACAATTATCCAGTACTTGCTGTATTTCATTCAACAATAAAATTACTTCAACACTAACTACAGTACTGTTAAGCATACTGTAAAATCAAATAACATTATTTTACTGTAATTTCTTACCATATTAAAGTACAGTATTACACTGTTAATTTTTAATAATACTGTATAGTATTATACAGTTATGAAATGTTATTGTATTTATTTGGTGCTACTGTGTAACCTGTAGAATATGTAGAAAATCCGTAGAAATAGAGTATTATTTAACAGTTAAAATAATATTTCTATGGATTTTCTACATATTCTACAGGTTGCACAGTAGCACTATAGGAAATAGAAAAAAGAACAATTGAAGCTTTAACTGCTCAAAGTTTATTGTGTATTTTCAAACACATTACATTTACATATATACATTTAAATACATGAATAAAATTAAATACATGAATAATAATAATGTAATATAATACAATTTAAATCATGCATGAAAATCATGAACAATCATGCGTTTCAATTCATGCAAAAATGATTATGAACAGGTAAAATAGAAAAGATTAAAGGGGCGCTATCTGATCAATCTATTAGAAAGGGGGGGGGGGCTTAAACTAGATAGTCTATTTGTTTGAGATAGACTGTCTAACTGGTCAGACTGGTCTGTTGCTGATTTTAAAGGGTTTTGGGCTCCTTTATAACTAGAGGACCAGATTTGCAGGGCTGGGAGAAATGTATAACTACACTTTAACAACTACAGACCAGTGTCATTGCTCTCTCGGTTTTCTAAAATCCTTGAAAAGTTGTTTGCTCAAAAATTAAATTTTTTTTTTAGAAAAACACAAATTATTTAATGAAAAACAATATGGCTTTAGAGATAAAAAAGATTAACTGCTTTGGCATTAATTGAACTCATAGGAAAAATTACATCTGCAACTGAGGATAAAGCAATACACAGTGGAGGTCTTCATCAACTTAAGCAAAGCATTTAAAGGGTTAGTTCACCCAAAAATGAAAATTCTGTCAGTATTTACTCACCCTCATGTTGTTCAACCCCGTAAGACATTAATTCATCTTCCGAACACAAATTAAGATATTTTTTATGAAATCTGAGAGCTGGATCACTCCTGCATACTAGTCCATAGGCTTTGGTATGATTTTTTCTTTGGTATGATTGGCTTGATTTTTGTTAACGCAAATACACACAAATGTGGCATTTTCTTTTCATCCATTATCTGTTGGTCACAAAAGTACACAAACACACATTTGAAAACAAAAACAACAACATTTGAAAGACCCACAACTGTCTAGTTTGTAATGTCAAATAATGCTACAATCAAGATGAGGCTCTATAAAAGGAGTAATTAAAACAAAGAATAAGACAAACAATACGAAAACATTAAATACAGACTTACTATTTTAATTTTGCTGTTTGGCTTGATGTGGTCATCATTTATGTATCGTCCGAGATTTTCTGTAGCTTTACTGCCATCAACACTGTATGGTGAAATATTTTAAAAACACTGTATATAAACATACCAAAATATGATGTAATTATACTTCATTAGAACATTCATTAATTTAATCTTACCAGTAAGATTGTCCCTGAAAGGAGTAGAAATATAAAAAAACTGCATCTTCAGCTGAGTAGTTTTTGAGCAGGGTCTCTCCTTCAGATCCAGCCATGTGTCTTCCAACATACTCCAGTAGGAATTCTCCTGGCTCAATATGCTTTGTGGCGATTACTCCAAAACCTAATAAATTGGGTATAAATAAGTGTAAATTAAGTATGAGAAAAGATTCATAAAGTTGTTAAGGTTGTCTAAACTGTTTTAAATGGTAGCCCTGCTTGGAAAACAAATACGATATCTACATCTAAAAGTGCAAAACTACAAAACTCATATGTATCATGACACTGAATATTGATAATTTCCATTGTTAAACAGGCCCCCGGAGTCTAACTGGCAGTTACATACAAATAATATCAAGATCACTCGCACATCTACACAATGGAGTTTAATTTGGACATCAGCAGCTAGCATAAATACAGGCAGGAAAACAGATATAAATCCACCTTTAACTGATTCAATCATGTTTTTTTGTTTCTCTTGTGTTTTTTTTTAACAGCCTGTTGTTTTTAGCTACACATTTTAAACCCAACCATTCGACATTATTTAGAGACCAAACTTAGCTTTTAATGAAGTTTTGCAAAGTCATACTGATGGCAGAATTGAATGCCGTAACTTACCTTTCTCTTCACACATTAATTTTTTCTCGAATGTGTCTTTATCTTTCCCCGAAGCAATGAAGTACAAGGCTTCCTTTTCAGGAGAAACTCTTTTGGGTCTCATTTTCCTGTGAAATATAAGAACATTTTATGCAGGATATAGTGCATATGCTAAGTAAAAAAAAAAAAAAAAAAAAAAAATAGAAAATACTCTAAAAAAAAACTCCTTAGAATTGTGTAGACAATAACTTATTGAAAAGATGACAATGTGGCTGATAATTTACTACATTTTTACTATACTTTTTATATCAAGTATTTTTATAAAATCATTTTAAAAAGAAACTGAATATCAATAATACCAATCTGCATGCACATTTACATTGTAAGAGGATGCAAAAACATTGTATAATGTTAGCATTTACAAATCATCATAAAATGAAGTTAGAATGTACAACTTACCTTTTACTTCGGAAAGAAAAAAAGTGAGATGAGAAATGGCTCAGTGCGCTTAGGATCTTGGGATCTTGTAGGTAGATAAATCTTTAAACTATAATAGAAAGATAACTCTCCAATGTAGGAAACAATCTCGTTGAAGTCTTCGAAAGTTGTGCTCTTCCAAATGCCAAACATGAAGTGTGAATTAGGAACCTGGAATAGAGAGATATACGTTCTGCTATCGGAGCAGTGATTGGGCCATCGGATAAACCACAGTTAGCCAACATTACTATTGGTTCTGTTATGCTAATGTTTTGTGATTGAAATCAAATAGCTAGATTAACATAAGGGTAGAATCTGTTGGTAAATTAGTTTTAAATCCAGTTGTAAACATCAACTGGATCAGGAAAAAGTACTTTTCATAATTAGTATTATTTTGCATGCATTTTAAATAGAGCACAGAACACAAACCTATATCAATGGCAGATAAAACATGATAAAGTTAATAAAGGAAAAGTTCAAAAATAATATCAAACTATGGGATGGTGCAGCATTTAAAGAAAGTAGGCGATATACAATTAATTTACTATTTAAAATATTTTAAAAGACAGAAAAAAGTAATTTACCACAATGTAAAAAAATAAATAAATAAAAAATCTGCTCATTTATAAATCAAATGATGTTATAGGGATGTAGCAGATTACCATGGGCATTCATATTTTTGTTGGTTTAACTAAACCTTTATACCACATCTGAAACGAAAGCTCATATTAATAGTTCCTCTTGTTGAATCTCTCAAAAAATACATGCAGAGTCCTCAGAGTGTTTTAAGTATAGGATGACTTGTTTAAGCATGTGTATTTTTAGGTCTAAGGTAAACTTTCACAGCCTGGCCTTTGAAGCCGTTCTCCATAGAGATGCTAATGTCCTGCAGGTAGTGGGGGTTGCAGCTCAGTCCACTCAGGGACTGAAAACACAGTGAGAAAGCATCCGATCACAGCCATTGGGATATGTTTCAATCAGCTCTGTAATTTAGCAGAGCTGTTTACAATACAGTCAAATCACACCACATGTATTTTTACACGTTTATATATCAATGTTTATACTTAAACACATTAACATTTTCTAAGACAGCCCTTGTTTTAGCAGGTGGGGAATAAATGAAATATGATGAGTATGTCATAAATCTTGCTTTAGTAAGCAGACACTTGAGAGCTTAATGTTACTTACTCAGACTGTTAGTATTAAACAGATATGTTAGCTCAAATACAAAAACTTATACAATTGATAATACTTGATTATACATATTTGGAATGTCTAAAACATGGATGTGGTAAATGGATCTAGGAACACAACAAAGCTAAAACCATTACTGAAACCATTTTGATTCTGTCAAAAATAATTTCTAACAATTGCACCCCTTACATGTCCAGTCAGTCCCTAATTCAATTTTTTAAGATGTTTTCAAAATATCCACAGTGTATTTTTTAATGTATGTTTGTTTTTATTTGTTGTGGCTCAGATGATGAATGGAAGTGCATGTTTATGTTATTTTTGTGTTGTTGTTTTTTTGTCCCAAAATAAGAAACCGTAAGTGAGTGCTTGTAATAACTTCCAGTTAAAAAATATTCATAATTACCGGTTGCTTACATGCGCTCCTCACAAAGATTAATACATTTTTTAGGTTAAAGAGCTAAGGATGTTAAATCCACAAATATCTTAACTGTTATCCATAAGCCAACTGCAATTAAGACATTTGATCAAGAAGTTTATGACAAAGAGAACGATATATCTAGCACAGAGAAACAACCTGTAGGAGCGGGATTTGATCAATGTGAGTGTGAGCGGCACACAAGTGGAACGTTTGCTTGGATTGGGTCGAGCGCAATGCAATCTTTGCTCAAATGCTCTGATTGGGATTAAAGATTTTTAAATAAAATGCCATAGAGAAACAGATACCATAACATTAAGATATCCACAGAACTAACCATTTAAAAAGTAAAATTCCTGTTTTTTACATAATGAACCTAAACACAAGTATTTTACTTTTAAAAATCCTATTTACTTTAACTTTTTTAACGTTTTACATCAACCACCAGTATGTAAACGTTGAATTAACTATAAAGTAAGGTGAAGTAAATGAGTGACAGCCCTTTTCACGTCCCTAAGTTGTGGCCAAAATGTTTTTCCAGCTTTTGCGAAGAGTAGAGCAGACAATATAATAAGTGCCGAAGCAAAAACAGTCGATACACTTGTTACAACTGAACAGGTTATTTACAAATAGTTGATGAATGAATCAGCTTAGATGAATAGCTTATTTACAACAACAATATGATTTTCTGTCTTAATTCTGCCTCTGATTGTTTCACTGCTAGTATATCTGCTAGTGAATTGAAGCATTTAATGTAGTCTATTAACACCTGGTCTAGCGAGATAAAAACATGCAGGAAGTTACTAAACTGCAATCACCTGTGATTATCATATGTAAAGGCAAATTTACCTTGAATGTAAATCGTTAACCACACATTCCAAAAGAATAGTTTTAAGCACTATGTCAATGAAAGGATATTGCTGTTTTTTGTAACTAAAACAACTCAATTCACACTAGTGAAGCTGCTACTATATGGCTACTTCACATCTGGGTCATTCACCCTTCTCAGTGTTTATTTTGCGATAATAGACGGCTGGATGTAGCCTACATCCCTTACTCACTTTACTAACTAACCAACAAATTATTTAAATAACAAAAAAAAGTTAGTAAAACTTAATGTTAGTAAAAAAATAAGTGGTTGGTTCATTTTCATTAATTTGGTTAAAAAACAATATTAATAAATGGAAACTTATAAAGTGCTACCCATTTTCAATGAGGTTGTGTTTTTTAAGAGTTACTATAAACTTATAAACGGTTGTGTTTTTATGAGCTCATATGAATAAGATAAATACACTTAATTAATGTATTATAATAGCATTGGTTACTTCAGATTACTGAATGCATTAAATTACCGACATTAAAGGAATAGTTCACTTTGAAATTAATTTTTGATATGTTTTATCTTCCCTCAAGGGCATCCGAGATGTAGGTGTCTTTGTTTCCACAGTATTTTCAATTTTGACATTTTTTGGTCAAACCGTTCTTGTCTATCAGTCCAACACTATCTCACGACCAATTCCAACGCATTCTCACCCCAAGGCGTCACCTTTGACCATGCTTCAATATTTGACGTTTTAGGCGCCCTTTAGCGTCACTTACATGACGCGATCCTACGGCGTCATCTAACTGACGCTAAAGGAAAGCGTCAGTTAGAGGACGCGGTTAGGTTTAGGTGTGGGGTGGGGGTAGGGTACACGCGATCCTAGGGCGTCATCTGACTGACGCTAAAGGGCGCCTAAAGCGTCAGATATTGAAGCATGTCCAAATGCTTCCCAAGGCGTCAATTAAGTGACGCCTTGGGGGTGAGAATGGGCTGCCAATTCGTACGAATTTGACGCATGATTAAAAAGTGTCTAATTCGTACTAATTCGTACGACCTCACTCGTACTAATTCCTACGATTTTTCTAAACCCACGTGATGGTTAGGTTTAGGGGCGGGGTCAGGGGTAGGTCATTCGTACGAATTCATACGAATTGGCCAATTCGTAAAATATGTACGATTTAGCAAAATCGTATTAATTCGTACGTGTGAGGTCGTATGAATTGTTACGAATTAGCCACTTTTTAATCATTCGTCGAATTCGTACGACTTGGTCGTGAGATCGGGTTGATCAGTCATACACTGGAGGTGAAGGGGGTCCACCAAAGAGCAGCACAGAGAAGTCCAAACCGCAATGGAAGACGATTTCGGGATATCTAAATATGTTTAGTAAAAGGTAAAACTTCCGAAATCTCTGTGTAAATATTGAGTGACGTCACACGCAAGCGATCACTTCCGGCGTAACATTGAACTGATTCAGTTCGGTTCAGTTGGACATTGAACAACTGATTCAGATCACTGTGATTACACGAGGTAAAACGATATAAATACTGTTGGTTTTCTCACACAAACCGCTCATTTCGTGTCTTAGGCCATCAATGTGTACTTACATTTACGAGTCATTAAATCATGTTTAATTTGGACTTCTCTGTGCATGCTTTTTGGTGGACCCCCTTAGCCTCCAGTGTATGACTGATAGACAACAACGGTTTGACTGAAAAATGTCAAAATTGAAAATACTGTGGAAACAAAGACACCTACATCTTGAATGCCCTTGAGGTAAGCTAAAACATATCAAAAATTAATTTCAAAGTGAACTATCCCTTTAAGAAAGTACTGGACCATGTGTTGTTTATTTGGAGTTCCATGCATATTTAATCTAGTTCACTGTTTACTCACCAATACATTGGTATAACCCCAATTAATTTACTATTTAAAAGATTTTAAAAGACAGAAAAAAGTAATTTACCACAATGTAAAAAAATAAATAAATAAAAAATCTGCTCATTTATAAATCAAATGATGTTATAGGGATGTAGCAGATTACCATGGGCATTCATATTTTTGTTGGTTTAACTAAACCTTTATACCACATCTGAAACGAAAGCTCATATTAATAGTTCCTCTTGTTGAATCTCTCAAAAAATACATGCAGAGTCCTCAGAGTGTTTTAAGTATAGGATGACTTGTTTAAGCATGTGTATTTTTAGGTCTAAGGTAAACTTTCACAGCCTGGCCTTTGAAGCCGTTCTCCATAGAGATGCTAATGTCCTGCAGGTAGTGGGGGTTGCAGCTCAGTCCACTCAGGGACTGAAAACACAGTGAGAAAGCGTCCGATCACAGCCATTGGGATATGTTTCAATCAGCTCTGTAATTTAGCAGAGCTGTTTACAATACAGTCAAATCACACCACATGTATTTTTACACGTTTATATATCAATGTTTATACTTAAACACATTAACATTTTCTAAGACAGCCCTTGTTTTAGCAGGTGGGGAATAAATGAAATATGATGAGTATGACAATAAATCTTGCTTTAGTAAGCAGACACTTGAGAGCTTAATGTTACTTACTCAGACTGTTAGTATTAAACAGATATGTTAGCTCAAATACAAAAACTTATACAATTGATAATACTTGATAATACATATTTGGAATGTCTAAAACATGGATGTGGTAAATGGATCTAGGAACACAACAAAGCTAAAACCATGATATGATTTTCTATCTTTTAACTTATTTATATTTTTAAACATAAACGAGGATATTGTAGAGATTACCATATTGTTGTTTTACTGTCTACCTCTCAGCAACAAAAACTAGTGATTGAATGTGTATGTATGTAAATATTCACTGATTCAAAAAAATAAACAAGGTCCTATACACTTGGCATTAACTTATATATTTTTTTAGATACAATCATATTGGGACAATGATATACAGATGTAATCAGGATCTGAATGAGTTTGATCTTGTCTACTTTCGGCCATGATGATTGCAAACGAGGATGAAATAAAAGCTGTATTTAAATGGAGCAGTCCAGTTTATTTAAAGTACATTGGTAAAACCACAATGAGCTGAAAAACCATACACTGATAAGAACCGACAAAAAAGGAACAAAACACAGACAGAAACCTAACACTTTCAAGTAGGTTGAAATCCAATCACACATGGTGACATACACGTTTAAAGTGACCATGTGTAAACAGCCATTTGTCTTTTTAATTTCTTGTGATCAGATTGATGAAAATTCATGTTAATAACAGGTGTAAATGTGGCTCGATGTACATAATTTTCTTAGATTTTTAATTAAATTCATTATTGCTGTTGTTTTGTTTTGGTGTAAGACTACCCCAGGTGAAATACACCAATATGAAATTAACAGGAGTAAAAATGTATTGTTAATTGTTAAACGGTAATTGTAACAGGACTTTTAATGACTTACATAAAATGTTGCAGACAAAATAATCTGAAAGTTATATGTTGTTTATTTCTTTGGGACATTTAAAATAAATATATTTTATTAAAACTAATCTGAAGTAAATAATAAGATCTATCACAAAATCTATGTTATAACTAAGTCTTAAATTTACTTTTATATTTGTTTTTGTTTTTTTTGTTTCTTTTGTTTTTTGCAGTGTATAAGGTCAAAATTTTCTTGATTGACACTGGGCTAGTCCAATCACATCTTTAATCACCTCCCCCTCTGGGCTAAGAGAGCGTGCAGTGTCAGTGAGTATCTGTCAAAATAGTCAGAGCGATGGAGAAGAAACACAAGGAATGTGCAGAGAAATGGCGTGAAAAAAAAAAAAAGAAACCGCCTTCAGTGTCTGATTAGGAGTGAGGGGGATCATGAGAGACATTGAGTGTAGAGAACTGTTTGTTAGAGATATTTGACAATTACGCATTTTATTAGAATTATAATGAGAGTATAAGACCCGTTTGTAAACCATGTTTTTTGTCAAAATAAAAGCTGAATGCCGTTTCCATCAAAATAAAAGATAATGTTTTTATATCTCTTTCAAGTTACAGAAATTAGTTCTAAGCTAATAATGAAAGTTGCTTTTATTTTTCAGTGCATGTGTTTTACAATATATGGCTATAACTGTCTTGTGATTAATATTATAACTATGATTAATTATGTATTATGTAATGTAGACAGACACTATATCCCAACTAAAAGAGTTTTGAGTTTTTCTTTGTTCAATTTGCACACTGAATATGGGTTGGAGCTCTTAAATTTGAACTCTCAAAGTGCACCAGATTGATGAATTTAACATTAAAGGGTTAGTTCACCCAAAAATGAAAATTCTGTCAGTATTTACTCGCCCTCATGTTGTTCCAAACCCCGTGAGACCTTCGTTCATCTTCGGAACACAAATTAAGATATTTAAGATATTAAGATCGCTCCTGCATACAGTCCATAGGCTTCTTGAGGGAATGACTCTTGATGGCATAGAAAAGTCATTAAAGACATCGTTAAAATAGTCCAAGTGACTACAGCGGCTCAATCTTAACTTTATCAAACGACGAGAACACTTTTGTGTGCAAAAAAACAACAAAAATAACAACTTTATTTCAACTATTGGTTTATTTCTCCCTCTGCGCGAGTCAGGTTACTAGTTTAATAGCGTAAGCTTCTGTTATTATACGTCACACGCATCACACACACATGACCAGCGTCGGCCAATAGTGAGCCTTCGTGTGACGTAGCTCTACGCAATCACACTACGTTAACTGACTACAGGCCCATGGAGAAGGAAGTGAATAATTGAAATAAAGTCGTTATTTTTGTTTGTTTTTGTGCACAAAAATATTCTCGTCGTTTGATAAAGTTAAGATTGAGCCCCTGTAGTCACTTGGACTATTTTAACGATGTCTTTAATGACTTTTCGGGGACAGCAAGTGTCATTCCCTCAAGAAGCCTACGGACTGTATGCAGGAGCGATCTTAATATCTTAAATATCTTAATTTGTGTTCCGAAGATGAACGAAGGTCTTACGGGGTTGGAACAACATGAGGGTGAGTAAATACTGACAGAATTTTCATTTTTGGGTGAGCTAACCCTTTTTAAAGCATGCCCCCGAACCCCCCTAGAGGGACAGAGGTGCGCTGACCAATACTATATTTCATTTATTCGGTTTGGTCATTTACAGATCATTCAATCAATCAATCAAAACATTCGAAACATAAACAGGGATTAAAGTTCTCCGTCGCTTCGACGGATTTCCTTTAATTGCAGCGGGTCTATGACGGATATCCATCAATTGCAGGGTTCCCGTCTGTCCTTATGTCTTAAATTAACTTTTCATAATTTTAAGGCCGTAAATAGGCTTTCATTTCGCAAACAGTGTGATAAATGTCTTAATTTTAGTTTGAATAGGTCTTAAATTAAGGAAAGATGATGCGTATTCACCCTGCTGAGGGGGGATGTGATAAAGCCTGAGTGGAGCGAAAGCACGTTACTCTCTCCACTCTAAGCATTCTGTAATCACTTTGCTTATGGTCCACTCCGGTTTTTCAATTCCCGCTCACGGAAAAACTGCTCCCTGGACCCTGTTCACTCAATCTTGTCAGGCGAGGCCACAGCTCGTTTGCTGCGGTCCCATGATAGAAAACAGAACGTGGGTCAATATTGGTCGTTTCTCAATACCAAGTACAAAAACTTCGGACTTGCGTCCTTGGTAGTTCGGACTTGCCAAGTTCGACTCGGGAGAACAAACTCCCGAGGACGAGAGGACGCTGCTAACAGCGCGTTCTTGATCGCGTCACTCAGCACGCGGCTACTCCGGTTATCAACTCGGCCTTTTTTCATCAACACCACTGTGCCTCTTTTCATTTATAAATGAACATAATTATTATCAAAAACATATAAATGGCCACACAAATGTGGTTCAGGCAACGCACATTGATTATAATATATTTATAACAACACGAAATATAGCTAAAACACAAACCTGCTTCTTTTTGTTTTCATTTTAAAAATATATAACATTATTTATCATTAAAACTGACATTTAACAAACAGACAGGGTTGTGTCGTTTTATTGTATTATGCGTACACATACAGTGAAGAGAATGAATAGTAATATAATATTTTATATATTTTAGAATATATAAAATTACACAACCATGTCTCTTTTTTTGTTAAATGTCAGTTTTAATGCTAATATCCCGTTCAAAAGTATAAGTACCCTAATAGGTAGGCTATAATAAGCTATACAATGAGAAATAAAGCAAACAATTCAGTTAAACATAAGTAGGCTCTCTAATAGGCTACAAAGTTAAAGTTAAATAGCCTACATAATAAAGTTATAAAACTTCACTTAAATAAAATAAAATAAAAACATGCACTGAAAACTTATGTATATGGTTGATTATTTGTCAAGATAAGTAATTGTTTTTCATAGATTAAAATAGCTTTTAAATTACGCAAACTGGCAATATTATATTGGTTTTAAACATCTCCCCTTAAAACGCTATTGGTCTCGACTATTTAAATAAAGTTACAGGAATTTGACTTGGCCTGAAAAAAATTTCAGTCAGAAGAATTTTTTTCACTTTAATCCCTGCATAAATACTATAGACGACCAGGTGCAGGCAGAAGCTAAAGCTTATTATGCCTGCCCTTAACTTTAGAATGAAATGTAACTTATTAATGACAACATCTGTTCATAAAAATAACATTAACACTTTCGTGAACCATTGTCCACACCAGAAGCAAGCCTGTCTAATTCATTTTTATTCTTTTATAGTTTTCCAATGTTATTCTCTTGTAATATTTTTTAAACTGAAAAATAGATGTGGCTTGTTTTAACTCATTACAACAGCTATTCCACAATTTAACTCCTTTATTTGATAAACAGTGTTCTCTTAATGTAGAATGTACTTGTGGTTGGTTAAATATACATAATCCTCTAAGATCATATTTACTTTCTCGTTGGGAAAATAATAATTGCAAACATTTAGGAGTTTTATTATATTTGACTTGATAAATAAATTTTAACGTGTACAAATCGACAAAATCATAAAACTTTAAAATTTTTGATTGATGAAACAGTAAATTACTTGGTGCATTGTATGGGGCATAATTAATTTATCTAATAACCTTCTTTTGTAATAAAAAGATTGGATTAGTTCTAGTTTTGTATGTATTTCCCCAAATTTCAATACCATACATTAAGTATGGTGTAACAAGTGAAGTATAAAGTAAATGTAATGCATTTTTACTCAAGATATACTGCAACTTGTACAAAATTGCAATCATTTTAGATACTTTCTTCTGAACATTAAAAATATGCGGTTTCCATGTCATTTTACAATCAATAATTACTCCAAGAAATTTTATATGATTTACTCTTTCTAAAATATTTTTATTAATAGTAATCCTGATCTCATTATTTAACTCTTTATTACTAAATACCATGAATTTCGTTTTATTTAAATTTAGTGACAATTTATTTAAATCAAACCAATTCTTTAGTTTGTACAATTTTTTCTCTACCACCAACACAAGCTCTGTAAGATTTGGGTCAGAACAATAAATTGTTGTATCATCCGCGAAAAGAATAAAATTTAAAACATCCGACACTTTGCATATATCGTTTATATATAACAAAAATAACTTAGGGCCCAAAACAGAGCCTTGCGGAACGCCACAATTAATGTGGCGTTAATATACAGTTAATATATAAACATCTTGTGAGAAAGACTGGTATTGCCAATGCAATTGGAGAATTGTATTTTAAACTTAGTAGTTATTTCATCTCACTCATTAGATGGGGTTGGTGGTTTTAATAGGAGTTGTTGGTATACATATTCAAGGGCGTACACAGTTCAGTTGTGTGTATGTTTATATGTAGTGGGCCAGTCTGGGCCAAAATGCCCAGGCCGATTTTTTTTGTCCCAGTCCAGCCCTGGGCGGACTGATAATACTGGAGCACCAACTAGCGTTCATGACTTTTTTTTACAGTCTATACCTCAGCTAATAAAAAAAAAAAGCAGTGAACATGAACGAAGACGCTGACGAGACCCCTTCGGTTGGTCCTGTGGATGGGAAATTTAGTTATAAGAACGAACCGATGGAAGCGTCATTAAGAGCATGGTTGTTGTGTGCAAGCTATGCAACAAGGAATTCGCATATCACATCGACCCTCAAGTTTCACCTCAACGCAAAACATATACAATTGCACTGGTCTGTTGGATTTGGTTGAACAAAAATAAACAATATTTTGTTGCTTAAGCTTATGTATTCAGTCATTATTAAATGATATACTAAAAATCCATGTGAGAAAAAATCTTCTCACTGTTCTCAGTTCAAATATTTATGCAATTAAAATGCGCTTAATTTCGATTTATTAATTACAAAGCCTCTAATTAATTAGATTTTTTTTTAATCGAGTCCCGGCCCTAAAAATAATATATATAATTTACTCACACATTCTAAGTGATCTTATGAACCACTGACAACTCCTAAATAACTGGTTTGTAAATAATGCTATACTTCATTTAGATGTAAATTGATCATTAATAAAGTATGAAAATACAATTATTAAACACATTATAGATATGCTATTAAAACAAGAAAAAAAAACATTTATAGCTGTATTTACATATATACTGCTTATTAATGTATTTTAATGCTTAATAAATGGTGAATTATCAGTTCACTAATGCTTAACTAATGATTAATACCATGCAGTTATTATAAAGTTACTGAAAGTTCCTATAAGCAGCCAGTTCACCAGCAGCTCTACAGTCTCAGAGCCTCTGGGACAGCAAGGCATTCAGACAATAGAGAAGTGTGAACGACGTGTGTTAATGGGCCATTGCAGTTCTTGCTCCAGCCTACAGGAGCGCTGCTGAGTATGGGCTTAAACACACACACACTCGCAAGTCCCCACTTGGTCAAAAATGTAAAAAATTCACCAGAGCGTTTTTTAGTTGATTTTAACATGTTTTAAGGCATAACTAACAGGGGACTTGAAAAATGTCCCCACTTCGCTCGGCGGTCCCCTGTTGGTGAGTGTGTAACGACACCAAAGTCCCCTCTTAGATAGGTAGACAAGTACACACACACACACACACACACACACACACACACACACACACACACACACACACACACACACTGCTCTCAGACATCCACACATACTCTGAAACATAATTTTAGATCATTGAGCCATTAAAATGCTTCTTAAACGCACTCCATACTGCCCCCTAGTGGAAACCAGGAAAATAAGGTGCATTTCCACCCATATTAAATACATATGTAGTGACATCATCTGGTGGAATACACTATATAATGCAAATATAATGCTTTTGCTTCACAATGAAAGGATGTTTGAGCAAAAATCATGTTTCAGGTATTAATGACAGCCTCGGATTTAAACGTTTTAATGGGTTTCAATGGGCCATTTTGGTCTTTATGGTGCTGAGTGTTACTATTTGATCTACACAGTGTGTGTTATATATATATTTTGCTAAATGGGATCACATTTTTTACATTTATCCAAAAAGTCACAATTTTGCCAAATTACATACCGTTTGCATTAAAACAGTCAAAATGGTCAAAGAAATTAAACTGCAAAAGACCAAAAATGTCCCTAATGCAGCATAAGGGTTAAGTTAGCAGCTATTCATCATCGTGTGAATTACTGTGGCTTCAGCTCCTACATATTCTTCAGTTATTGAAAAACTGTTGATTTAATTACCTTCAACAAAATGGAAAATCATTAACAAGACCTTTCTTTCAAAATGTATTCTGTAAATGTATATTTTCATTGGCTACATAAATCTGTAACATTTTAATAAAAATAGTCAAGCATAGAATCAGCTTTGCGCTCATGTCAAGGATCAGCCCAAGGGAAATGCGGATGTTTAGGAAAGTGTTACTGTGAGTTTTTGTGGTTTAGAAGAGAATAAAATCAAAGGCGTCTGTAACATATTGCTTTATTTGTTGTGAAAGATGGCTTTTTAAACTTTAGATTTAGACTTTACATTTAGATTTTTAAACTTAAGTTTTTTTTTTATTTTACCTTTATTTGATATTTCATGCAATGTGTATTCTTCTGCAGCAAGGTCAGTTCACAGCACTTGTGTTGGACTGTTGCATGCTGTCACATGCAGATATGAGCGTGATCTAGGGGTTTCACAACTACTGATTTTTGCTAGTCGACTAGTTTTGCATAACAGTCGACGACTAGTCGACTAGTCGTTAAATGGTTTATTCTAGGGGTGTGCGACAACACGAATAATAAATGTCTCCACGATCTGCTTTTGAAGAAATATGGTAGTAGTAGTATCGTGTTACAGTGCATTCTATCAGTTCTGGCGCCTCTCAACTGTACAACGCGACGTAGCCTACACATCACACGTTAAGGAATAGGTACGGGACACTGCAATTCACAAAAGTTCATTGTTTGCATAAGCCTTGCCGGTTAAACATTTAATTCACGCGCTGTTCTAACGTGCGCTTTCCTGAGCGCGCGGCATATCCCCGACGCTCACAGGCGCCTGTCAAACAGCGCCTGAATACTGGACTAAGTTATCTTTCAAGTCTTATTATGCTAATACTGTTAAATACACACAATGTTTACATAAACAGAATTGGCTATGTCTAAAGTGCAGCCTCCCCATATAGAAAGTGAAAGCAAACATTTGAGAGAAAATCTGGTGTAGGATAATATGCGTCTATATTAAACACGTCGCGTGCTGGTCTAAAGTACTCGTATTTTCCGCACTATAAAGCGCACTTAAAAGCCTTTAACTTTCTCAATCCGGCCTTTTCTCAAGCTTTATAATCCGGAGCGCATTATATATGGATCAATTGCTCGCGCTCGTGTCCATCTTATGCCCGCTTTGTCACACGGCCAGTTCAACCTCGTTAAAATATCTCCCGCTCACGAGCGCTCTCTCTAACACACACACGAACAGACACTGCTGTCAGCAGGCTGCGAATGTAAGTTACGTGCCCGCCCCAGCGCGCTCACGCTTACTAAATAAACGCCTCACCTCCGACGCCGCGCACTCGCTGCATTCCCTTTAGCACATCTAGTGGATGCATAATGCAAACCCAGTCAAACGTTTGAAAAATGTTCTAAAATAGGTCATTGAAGGTGCGCCTTATAGTGCTTATAGTATATAGTACTGTCGCTTGTATTTAAAGGGATAGTTAACAAAAAAAATATATCTATATATATATGTCATCATTTTGTTTCCGACTAGTCGACTAAGGCCAACAGCGCCAACTAGTGGTTGTGTCAGTCGACTAGTCGACTAGTTGATGAAACCCCTAGCGTGATCTTGTTATTGTGCAGACGTGTCGAGTCTCTGCTGTGTCGGGGGGCTAATCCGAATGGGATCATCCGGGACGGCGTGGCAGCGGTTCATCTGTCTTCAGGTAAAGAGTCCGAGAAAGGACTGCGTTGCCTGAAACTCCTCCTTCAGCATGGAGCCGACCCGAACCTCAGGTCAGTTACACCGTTAGACATGAGTGGTGCACTGCCATGCGAGGATCATATCAGTTACACGCTCGCTTTATAGGAATGCTTGTCTATGATTGGTCATTCACGCCATTCAGTTTAATAATAGAATAATACCCATGGCAAAGAAGTATTACTGAACATGTTTCCTACATAGCTGTGTTGAAGATTAAGTTGTTGTTTTTGTTTTTTAGGAGTAGTGAGGATCTGACTCCATTGCATATTGCTGCATCTTGGGGATGTTTTCAGAATCTCAGATTACTCTTAAGAAACGGTGGAAACCCAAACCTCACTGATCAAGTAAAGCATTCAGTGCATTCACATCTCCAGTACTGACCAGTATAGATCTAAACATTTAACTCTGTTTTTTAAATTAAGTGAAAGCTATAAGTGCCTTTTAAATTTTTTTTTATTGACATTTTTTTATACAGTTGCTGAATGGGGAACCTTATAAAAGTGTTTACTTTATTTCTAGGATGGGAATAAACCATCTGATCTGGCAGAACAGGAGGAGAACAGTAAATGTGCTAGTCTTCTTCAAGAGTATGAATCCCACACATCCAAAGAGGAACACGATGTACCCAAATTTCAATATTGTAAGATTTTTTGTTGTTACCAGTTAAGTTATTTATCACAGTTCCATCCCCTACTCTACATATTTCACTGTTCCCTGTTCCCTGTGCAGTTCATTTACATTTATTCATTTAGCTGATGCTTTTATCCAAAGCGACTTACAATTGCTATACAGTAGGTAGACAACCAGAATGTGGTAAAAGTTAAGGTGTATTTGCTGCCTTTGGCCGCTAAGAGGCGCTACAATCACAGACTTTGAAAAAGTGTCAATTTTTTGTGTAATCTTCAGCTGCTTTCAGAGCAATTGAAAGATGGTAGCAGATTAATTCAAGTGAAAAAATGTAGTTAAATTAATTACTTAATCACAATACTGAAATTAAATTGAAAAAATAATGAAACCTTAAAACATTGCAGTCGAAACAGCCTAATAGGCTACATCAATGAGGCTGTCACTTAACTGTCACCGTCCCACAGGTGGGACGTTTGCCACTATATTTTTAAAACAATAATATCTTCGTAAATACCTTAAATAATATTGACAAACTATATATCATTTGAAAGCTTACAATCTCTAGTTTCCATATTTGGTGACTGATTTTCAAAATATATTACAGAGGAGCCATAATTTATCAATATAAAACAAGAATATTTTCATACTCATAAGGCGTGTTCAGACCTTTATTTTAAAATAGCAGTAAACATGAAAAATCATGAAAAAATGGTAGATACCTCAGTTTGTTTTCATGCCAAAAGTTCAAAAGATAGAATCCATTCAATTATTTTGGAAAAAAAAGGTCTGACAAGTTTGAAATATCAAGAAAAAAATAATAAATTCACCATTTGTGACGTGTCAGCTAGCTATGACTTACATGCGTGTTCTTTGTATGTGTTTCTTAGAGGTTCAATTCATATCAAAATCTGCCAAACTTCCCATGCTACTTCTGAATAGGATCTCTACTTCAGAAATTGTATGAAAATTGTGAAAATAATGGTTCATATCACTCAAAACACGAATGGAAATGCAGACGCCCTTATATGGGCAGTAATGGAGTCTGATTGTGCCCTAGTAAAAAAGTTTGGTACTGCGCTCAAACAAAATCTTACTGAAAGCTCATTTTTTGAGATATCAACCTAAAATTTGAAACACAACTTGTTCAGATTTTTGGCTTTGATCTTTCTGCCATTTTAGAGTAGCCCAGGTTTTGAAAATATATATTTTATGTAAAATATGAATAATTAATATTTTTACATTGTACATTTCCATACACTCAAACTTCTATAACTTATTTTCTGTTTCGCTTTCTTAATTTATTTCACTTCTACAAAAATCTGCCAAATGTCTTCTTTAAAACAAGACCAATCATATGTCTATATTCCAAAGCATTCTTGAGTTACAACCATTTAAGTTCGAAATGTGCATTTTCATGTCTATTCAAAAAAAGGGGGGGGGGTGACAGTTAACAGGATAATCGTATAAGACAACAATGCAATAGCAGTCTAGCGATAGCTGAGTGGTAAACATCCATCCACAACCTCATAGACCTCCTATCGACGCGAGATCGAACCTCGTTACTGTTGGTCGACAGCTTCTATGTTTTAGCCTTGAAGTTTAAATAGATAGCTGTTTATTAGTGAGTATATTAACTGTTTATTTACTTAAAGTGTCCGACATAATTTGCCACTTCTCACTGAGAGCTGAGAAAGGCCAACAAGGAAGAAAAGGAATAGTCGAATAAAGTCGTTATTTTTGTTTGTTTTTTTCGCACAAAAATTCTCGTCGCTTGATAAACTTATAGTTGAGCCACTGTAGTCACATGGGATATTTAAACATTTTCTTCATTGACTTTCTGGGCCGTCAAGAGCTAGTCCCTTAGGCAGCCAATGTGGTAGTGAGACAGCTCTCAAATTAAATCAAAAATATCTTCATTTGTGTTCCGAAGATGAACGAAGGTCTTACGGGGTTGGTACAGCATGGGGGTGAGTAATTAATGACTTAATTTTCATTTTTGGGTGAACTAACCCTTTAAGTGAACTTTAACAGTTGGGGAATAGATTGCATGTGTAACAGTAGGCTACATTGGATCCGTGCATCAGCTCTTAAAGTGCAAGCAGCCCAATAAACTGCTGCAGTGTGTCATTAAAGGGATAGTTCATTTTGGAATTAAGGGCATCCAAGATGTAGGTGTCAAACCGTTCTTGTCTGTCAGTCAAACCTTGGGTTCTTCCAAGGTTTTTCTTTTTCTCCATTGGGTCTCCTGATGGAGTTTTAGGACACCATTAGGCCACTTTATGGAGTTTTTCGGTTGCCTTTGGCTTGCTCAGTTGGGGGTATTCAAATTAATTAACCAATCATTAATATCCTTGATTAGATCTACCAAACAGGGATGTTTTTCCACTAAGAAACAAACATTGTTATTATGTTTTGATTGATACTGTGAAGCTGCTTTAATGCAATCTATATTGTGAAAAGCGTTAAATAAATATACTTGACTTGACCTGATATAATGGAGGTAAATGGGGTCCACCTCAAAGAGCATGCACAGAGAAGTCCAAATTAAACATGATTTAATGACTTGTAAATGTAAATACACATTCATTGATGGCCTAAGACACGAAACAAGCGGTTTGTGTGAGAAAACGAACCGTATTTATATCGTTTTTACCGCTTGTAATCCTAGTCGGTCCAAGTGATCTGAGGGCGCGCAAGCGCCTGAAGTGATCTCTCACGCGGTTGTGAAAAAAAATCAACGTTGTTTGTTGATATATCGAAATCGTCTTGCATTGCAATTTCCTCTATATCTAAATATGTTTAGATCTTCACAGTGAAGGCAGGGTAACACTTCTGAAATCTCTGTGTAAACAATGAGTGACTTACATGCGCGAGAGATCACTTCCGGCGCTCACGCCCTCAGATCATTTGGGTGTTGCTGTGGTTACAAGAGGTAAAAACGATATAAATACTGTTCGTTTTCTCACACAAACCGCTCGTTTCTTGTCTTAGGCCATCAATGTGTACTTGCATTTACGAGTCATTAAATCATGTTTAATCTGGACTTCTCTGTGCATGCTCTTTGAGGTGGTGACCATAGACCTTCATTATATGACTGACAGACAAGAACGGTTTGACCTAAAAATATCAAAATTGAAACTACTGCGGAAACAAAGACACCTACATCTTGAATACCTTTGAGGTAAGCTAAAAAATATCAAAAATTACTCACTGCTGTTTACTAGCTAGTAGAATTACTCTATATTTAATGAATATGCTTAGGGATGTCCCGATCCGATCCACGGCATCGGTATCGCGCCGATACCGGCCCAGAACGCTAGATCGGAGATCGGAGGGGAGAAAAAAATATGAGCGATATCCAGTTTAGCGGCGCAGCCTGTCACGTGATGATTGTTGTGTTTAAGCACACGCGCGCAGAGAATCACTCTCGCTTTTGCGCACGGATTCTAATGTAATCGGATGATTCCACCCACAAAAGCTGCATTTCAGTCTTTTCAGAAATTCATTGGCTATCAGAAAATAGCGTCATTTCATTCTCTATTGCAACTGGATAGATAAACTGTCACTCAAAGAGAGAGCGAAACTGGCGCGCGTAAAGTTTGAAGCGAAATTTACGCGCGTGACGCGCGTCAGAATCAAAATCCGTTGGCGGTCATTGTTTTTATGTCGACCGAGCATTCATCAAGAGAGTTACCGCTCTGTATTTACTCTGGATAGCAGAACAGCGGCGTGGGGATCATCGTCGCCGTATATTTGTGTCCACCGGACCCTTCGGAGCCGAGCCGTTTGGCGAGTTTCACCATTTGCTCGCTCCAGGAGCTGCGCTGGATGACGGCCGCTGTCAGCGGTACTTCCGCCTGTCACGCGCCCAGTTTGATGACCTGTTGTCCCGCATCTGAGCGAGGATCACCCTCGCCCGGCCCCTCATCCATCTAATCTAGCTGTCATTTATTTTTGTTTTGATAATAAATAGAGCCAGCCTTCAAAAGTTATTAACCTGTCCTGTGATTTCTCTCTCTCACGTCCAGACACGAATTTATGCACATATGTTGATATATATATAGCGCGCTATGTATGTTATGCGCGCAGTATGTCTCGCTCTAGATTCCGGGAGATTTGAACTAATTTGCGGGCATCAGGGAGACGCTATCAATATGCGGGAGACTCCCGGAACTTCCGGGAGACTTGGGATGTCTGTCTTTACAACATAATACTATTTCTAGATATGGAATGAATAACATTCAATACAAAATGAACATGTCTCCATATAGAAATAATGTTTTAAGTGATGAAACATTTGCTTTGTTGTGCATAATCCCACCATGCATTTAGTCATATTAACAAAATAATTTATTGAAGCATCCAGACACTTCACCACGTGAGCAAGCAGCTAGGCTCCTGATTGGTTAACGCGGCGCGTCAAACGCGTGAATGCACAACGCTCAATTCGCGCCATTCGCGCCAACTTGACGCGCAAATGAGGCGTATTCGCGTCTTCCGCGCCGCGCTCCACGCCTCATTCGCGCCGCAGGAATTTTTCTTGCATTGACTTAACATTGAAATCATTCGCGCCTGACGCCCTATTCGCGTCCGGTGTGAACGTAGCATTAGTGCGTCGTAGTTGTGATAGCGCTGTCGGCTAACGCGAAATGCTACTATTTACATTCCATGGATGTTTATTCATATATACAATTGTTTTGGACTAAAAACTTCTTCAAATTGGATTGTATGGACGCTTTACAGTGAAACCAAACCATTTTTGTTGGAATGTGGACTAACAGATGGCTAATTGGTGAGTTTCTTCCAGTTTGTGTTGGTTTGTTTTGGCTGTTGGTGGTCTGACAAAGAGACAGATTGTGCCCGCTGTGTTGAATGTATCTTAAAGTGGTTTACGTCGTTCGAATCACGAGTTTCTCAGCTTTCCAAAGATATGTATTATGTTTACTTTTGTGTTTGTTTTGTTTTGTCTTTCACAAAGTTAAACCTATAAACCACCCTGTGGGCCGTATACGGCACGTCGGACCACGAAAAAAAAAATATCGGACTAATATCGGTATCGGCAAAAGCCAACGGTGCGGCATCGGTATCGGTATCGGAAGTGAAAAAGTGGTATCGGGACATCCCTAAATATGCTACAGCTCGTGCTGCCGCATCTGTGCATGCAGTTGAACTGCGCACCACAAACACAGGATAACGGCTGACAGGACAGGAAAGTTATTTTTCTGTGGTGAGAGACTTTTTAGTTCCTAATGAAAATAATGTTATAACAATGACACTGACATATAGCCTGACAACATTTCATCTGACCTCTGATGAATCGGGACAAGTTTTTTGATCTGACGGGAGTGACCCCCTCAGAAGGGTGTGAGAAACACTGCTTTAAGCCATTCCTAATCATCTCTAATAGAGTGAATATGTTGAATTTGTAATGGAATATGTTGCACATGTTTCCAAAAAATAGCTGTCAGTTTACTTTCTTATCTGTTGATTTTAATCATAAATCATAGTCCTACATTGCTGTTAAGAATAGCTAAAATACCCCCTTGAGGCTGTTTACAGCCTTCTATTTGTCATGTTGTATTATTTATTTTGGCCATCGGTATTGGTGATGGATAATGGCCGATACTTGTTTCAGTGATCGCCGGTGATCAGCCCCTAAAATCCTGATTGGAGCACCCTTACTGATGAGAGTAGATGTTAAAACTTCATGCTGATTTATACTTGGCTTTCGCCAAGGTAAGCTAAGATGTAGCTTTACAGTAACCTATGCTTCTCCATCCATTTACGCTTCTTTCCATATGGTGGTGTGACTCCCCCCTTCTGTCTGGCGTTAACAGCTGCAGTGTACTTGCCGCGTCAGCGCACACGATGGCTGCAACTACAGTGTGATCTCCCTAGTGGACCACCACAACAACCGTCTGGATTGAGCCGAGTAGGGGACATCTCTAGGGTCTTCAAGTGGGCACCTTCCGTCCTCAGTGTTTCGTCGACTAGCCCACGACACCTCAAGAGGGCTCGACAGTGACCCTGACATACTAGAGTCACCCCCCTTCGTCCCCCACTCAACTCAGCCCAGCTTACTGACCCCTACAGAAACCTAACCACAATCACGCTCAACCCAACCATACGCGCCAACCCGTTTGATAATGGCTGTCGATCCCCACTGGTGCGTTATAAAGCAGTTTCAGTGACAAACGGTTCCGAATGGCATACCACCTACCGCAAACCACAATATCTGGCCAACCATCGTCATTCAAACAATATACACAGGAACGTAATGACTGTAATTTCTGTGCAACCTATACAAACAGACTCTTCAAGAATTCTACGAAACCGTCGCATGGTGGCATGTACATAGCCAGCTAGAATCTTTCCTTCTCAACCACAGCCAGTTGATGCTCCTTTCTGCTGCTTCAGATAAGTTCTTTACTGTGCGACGCAACTCTTGGCCACTAAATCCGACGTCTCTGAGGAACCGGGTTGTAGAGTGTGCCACAAAACCTCGACAACCCACAACCACTGGATAAACTTGGACTCTCCATCCTCGCTGCTCTGCCTCAGTGGCCAGATGAGCATATCACATTTCTTCCTCTCATATGCTTCATCTACCGCATCCTCCCATGGCACTGTTAGCTCTATTAGCTGAACAATGCGTGCTGATCCAGACCACAAAACAATATCTGGTCGTAAGTTAGTGGTAGCAATCTCAGGTGGAAAAATAAGCCGTTGATCAAGATCAGCCAGCATCTTCCAGTCCCTAGCAATTTCCATTTGTCCTGGGCGAGAAGTGGTGTTAACACCTTTTCTCGGTGGTTGCTCGCCTGGGCAGTAACATCGCAGTACTTGGTCATGGCGCCAAGTAAAATGACCTTTGCTAAGAGCCACCTTACATCCTGTCAGAATGTGCCTTAATGTGGCAGGTGATGAACAGAAAGGACAAGAGGGATCCTCTCCTACCCAGAGGTTTAGGTTCTGCGGTGATGGGAGGACATCATATGTTGACCTTATAAGGAAACTGATCCTACTCTCTTCCATTGACCAAAGGTCTTGCCAGCCCAACTTGCATTGTTCCACACTCTCCCATCTCATCCACTCTCCCTGCTTGGCCTGGGAAATGGCCTTTATACACCTCATCCTCTCCTCCTGCTTTCGCACCTCGCTGACTACCAGCTTCCTCCTTTGAGCTGGGCCTGCTTAGTGCCATTTAGGAGGAGCTACACTAAGCCCAAAACACCCTCTTCCATGCTGTACCTGTCCCACAATATCTCCAATTTGAAGGGCAGCCTTTGCCTCTACTACAGATTTTTCTGCTGACCACTTCCTACCAGTTTTTAACACAGGGGCTGCCTCCCTTACACATTTGTCACGTGACTCTACTAAGGTCATTTCCAGCCTGACCTTGGCACACTTAAACTCCTCGGTTAAAGCAGAGACTGGCAGCTGGAATATTCCTTTACTATAAAGTCCCACTCTGCTGAGGCAGCGTGGAACTCCCAACCATTTCCTGATGTATGAACTTATTAACGCTTCCAGCTTATCCAATGTTGTCAAAGAAACCTCATACACAGTCAGTGGCCACAGCAACCTCGGCAGTAGACCAAACTGAAAGCACCAGAGTTTTAGCTTGCCAGGTAGAGCACAGCTGTTTATGCTCTTCAACCCTTCCACTGCTTGCCGTCTAACTTCTCCCACTCGAACTGTGTCCCTTAGATCCCCATCGTACCATCTGCCGAGACTCTTCACTGGCTTCTCAGAAACTGTTGGTATATCCTCACCATTAATGAAGAATGTTTTATCTACTACCTTTCCTTTAACTATCGAGATACTCCTTGATTTAGAGGGCTTAAATTGCATTCGTGCCCATTCAATATTATCTGTTAACTTCCCCAATAACCGATTAGTGCAGGCTACTGTTGTAGTCATGGTTGTCATGTTATCCATGTATGCTCTGATTGGTGGTAGTCACATCCCAGAAGCCAAACGCTCTCCTCCTACTACCCATCTTGATGCCCTAATGATTACTTCCATTGCCATAGTAAAAGCCATTGGAGAAATGGTGCATCCTGCCATTATTCCGCGTTGCCATGCGGTGCTGAATTTTGGAGTTGAGAAACTAAATTGCAAATCTCCAACGTAGGTTTTCACTAAATTTGTTATTGACATTGGTACTCTGAAAAAATCGAATGCTGCCCACAGAAGCTCATGTGGCACTAAACCATATGCATAAGCCAAATCCAGGACTGTCACATGGAGATCCTTCCTCTCCTTTTTTGCTGACTGAATTTGTTGCCAGATAACATTGATATGTTCTAAGCATCCTGAGCACCCTGGAATGCCCGCTTTTTGAATTGAAGTGTCAATGTAGCCATTCTTTAATAGGTAGGTGGACAATCTCTGGGCAATAATGCTGAAGAAAAGCTTACCTTCAACATTTAATAATGAAATAGGACGAAACTCGCTGATACTTGTAGCATCTTTTTCTTTAGGTATAAAGGCCCGTACACACCGGGACAAATATCAGTGCGCATTATTCGTCAGCATTTTTCAACGCTTTTTTTGTGTTCACACCCAAGTGTTTTCCGCTGACGATGAGAGTGAACATGCAAATTCATTCCCTGACGATGGCGCTTTATGTAAAACAAATAGTAATAGAATACTTTACTAGGGTGATCATATTCATGTCTCAATGTTTTATTATGACAGATAAAAAAAAACAAATGAAATAATAATAGAAATAATGTCTTCTGTATTAGAAAAATAAATATATAAATAATAAATAACTAAAAGAAATGCCTCCAAATGTAACAAAAAATAGCTCTCACAAACTTACAAAAATGAACTAACAAAATCTATTTATATCTTTAGTTTTCATCCTCGTCCACCTTGTTTGCCCATCTCTATTTTGCTGTAGAACTGATCTTTCCCAGCAGTTTTTTTTTTTTTTTTTTTTGAAAAACATGACATTTTCATCACTTAAAAAAAGCCAGGACAGGACGTGGAAACAGGACATGTGTAACGCAAAGTTGAGAGGTTGCCCAGAGATAAAAACATAGCACTAGTTGTCGGATGAACAGATGCACGAGAGACGAGAGTTTTCGTATTTCCCCGCGTTTAATAAAACCACTCAAACGTTACACTCGTCCTCATACATGGGGATCGAGCGAGAAATAAAAACACTAACAAAACATCTGGTCACAATAGAAAAATAAAATAAAAGAAAGAATACAAGGATTCGGCTGAGCGGTTCTCCTCTCCTCACTTGTCAAAATCTAACTGACACTACGCACACTATGCGCAGTTCTCATCTCAACTCAGATTTCTATAAAGCACAAAGTGACCGTTTTACACATGTCCCGGGAAAACAGGACTGTTGGTCACCCTATACTATACTATTATTACAGAAATACTAATATAAATATTATAGCTCTTTATGCTCCGAGACCAGAAACTCAACATTCATCTTGCCCATAGGTATCTTATCTCTTCTTTGCGTTTGAGCGCCCCCAAGTTGTGTTTTACTGTAACTTCAGAAGTACCAGACACGTGAGCAAACCCGCCAATCTCATTGGTCGGATAGGTTTTGACGCGGCGCGTCAAACCAAAAAAACTAACCCGAGGCGTTTTTTTAAAAATGACGTGGCGTTTTTCGCGTCAGTGTGAATTGGCGCCCATTGTTTAGTCACGAGGCGTTAAACGTCGACGAAAACCGCTCACGAAATTCGTCCCGGTGTGAATAGGCCTTAAAGACTCCACCTGCTCTGCGCCATGCTCTGGGCACAACCTGTTTTTCCCATGCCACTTTCATCAATTTCCACAAAATTTGCAGAACTCCTGAAGCATTCTTATACACTCTGTACGGGAACTCCATTAGGCCCTGAAGATGATGAAGCCCTTGCCTTTCTCACAGCCTGCTCTACCTCTTTCCACTTAGGTGCACAGACCTCCATTTGGTATTCTGGTGGGTTGATGGGTGGTATGTCTGATGGAATTGACATAGGCTCATGCACTGATCTATATAGAATGACTGGATAGCTCATGACGTCATAAACAGTGAAGCCACCGTGCCGCCATATTGTGATTCCCTAGTGAGCTCACGCGTTCTATTGAATCAATAGGAAATTGTATGATTTGACTGAGAAAACATTGCATAACGGGACACCGTTTTAAAATCTAAAGTCTCCCTGAACAGTCTTACAACGCAAACATCCTAAACATTTAAATGGGTATTTGTTTTAAGTGGAAAATTATTCCTGCTTATTAAAAATTAAGTATATGTGTATTGTGAACTTAAAATATAGCTCTTTCGGATTGTGTTTTACATATAGATCTGTTCAAGTATTTGATTAGTTAGTAAAAACATGTTCAGAAAATGAATATACAAATTGAATGGGTTAATGTACGCCTGTTTCACCTCTTATTTACCCATACACTGCACACGTTTGTGGTGCGTTCGGCTGCGACATGGCTACCGGAGCTGTTGGAGCTGATCGCGCCCACTCTAGTCAATGCATGTGAGTGAACCAGCCGTGACGCGGCGCGTTGCTAAAGATAGGCGCCGAGTCTTTTTTCGACGGACATCACGTACAAGTCACACAGTCAAAACACTCTCAATTTCAAAATAAACATCCTGTGCAGACTCAGTTGTATTACACACCAATATGCCATCCTTGGTAGAAACCATTGTTTAAAGGTCCATTGCGCAACATTTCATGTTAAAAATAGCCGTTTTCTAACCCATACATGCTTAAACAATCGCCTGATGGGCTGAATGAGACCTTCTCTGATCACTGAGATCGCCTCTATAATCCTGTACAGTAAAATAAATAAGAGGGATTAGGGCTCGAATCTGAGACTGGCCGTGACGTCATGCGCGTTCACGGTCGCCTGGCTATGTGCCTATGTCTTGCTGGTAGTGTATTCACTGCCATTCTCCGTATCAGAGAAGACAACTCGAGCGACACAACTTCAGTCAACTTTCCACAAAAGTAGAAAATGGATTCAAAGGGGCTGTTTAGCCGACACCTGGTCACTTAATGCGTTTTCTGTGATCGGTTAGCTATTCATGAAAAGACCCTCCGAAACGCATTCGAGACAGATTTGAATCCGATCGCTCAAATCACTTGAGGACGTGGTCTGGGCCGCATTCCAGACAAAACTGGACAAGTGTAAATGCATCTGGTTGTTGAAAGCAGGCTATAGGTTATGTCATGTTATTTTAGTCATATATGACGACGCACATCACCTCAGATGAGCAGCTGAGCGCCTGTTCATCAATCCAGCGCGCCGCAATCTATCGCAAATCAAAGTGAAAGTAAGTCGCAGACTCTTAACACTACCATCTTCATTAAAAGTAAAGAAATTAACTGATCTTTACCAGGGCTGTTGCCGCTCTCTCTTATTGCTGTCTTTGCTGATTTTGAAATTAGCTGATGATTAATAAAATGCAGCTCATATCTGTTGCTTTCGGTGACGTGCACTTCATGAATTCTGTATATAGCGCGGGAATTGAAGATCAGATTATATCCGTTTTGCAAAAACACATTTATGTGACCAGGTGTAATGGAATCATTTTGATAAATCAGATAGCTATCCGATCTGAGAAAACGCATTGTGGCCAGGTGTAAACAGCCCCAAAGAGACCGGCTTGTGGTTCATTCCAAACCCCAACGCAAACTCCACGTGAGACAAAGAAAATACAACTTCTGTCTGTCCAGTGCCAGTCGTCGGAATAAGACGAGAGTCAACATCGGGAAGGCTTTCAACAAACGGAGAGATCTCCGCGCAGTCTGCTCTAGGCTCAAACGGGTCCTATACAAAATAATAACTTGTACTGTTCATGAACGTGTTTCCATAATTATACAATCATACGTGGATACAGTAAGCACATAAAACAGTTCAATATGGAGATAGTAGATGGAAACAAAAACCGAAGTTTTCTACTACCCCTGTTTTCCCCTCACACACACACACGTGTGTACTCGAATGCCTTTACTTTCATATATTTTAAATGACCTGCAGATTTATAACTGTATTACCTCATTATGACTGTTACAAAAGATGTGTGCGGCACAGTGTGCGGCTGATGCTCCTTTTGGTTATGAACTTTTACAGTCTATGGTTATGAACCGCTCGTGCAAACGTGCGTGTGTGCGCTAGGGGTTTCATCGACTAGTCGACTGTCACAACCACTAGTTGGCGCTGTTGGCCTTAGTCGACTAGTCGGAAACAAAATGATGACATATATATAGATATATTTTTTTTGTTAACTATCCCTTTAAATACAAGCGGCAGTACTATACTATAAGCACTATAAGGCGCACCTTCAATGACCTATTTTAGAACATTTTTCAAACGTTTGACTGGGTTTGCATTATGCATCCACTAGATGTGCTAAAGGGAATGCAGCGAGTGCGCGGTGTCGGAGGTGAGGCGTTTATTTAGTAAGCGTGAGCGCGCTGGGGCGTAGTTCTGCAAAAATCAGATACTTACGTTTTGCTCCTTTAAGGTAGAAACCCAAAAATCAAGAAAAAAACACGTCGGATATCATTCCCGCACCCAGTCTATTTCTGCTGTGCTGCAGGCGCTGAAATAAGCTATGGAAATAAGTGACAGCGCATGGTTCGTGGTCAAACTGAACACAGATTGACATGAAAATATAGTTAATAAATAAATTTAATTAAAATAATAATAAGTAATGCATTGAATAATACGTTTGTTGGGTTTAAACTTGAATATGTCTGTAAAAGAATGCATAGTAGGCTATAAACCTTTTTTAAACAACACTGAACACTGAAATATAAATTACTATATATTGCCTGAAATTACAACCTGTGGGCAGTTTTTTGTAGATCCTTTTGTGGACTTTGTTTAACACTTGTTTATGCACAGTGGGTCCTCAAGTGCTGTCAGAGATACTATCTAACGGCCATTGGAGCCCTCTGCTGGTAGGGAATCGTAAGATGGCCGCTCGAACACTTCCGGTGGCTTCACTGCCTAGTGGCAGTTTAGAACGTCATGAGCTATCCAGTCATTATATAGATCAGTGGGCTCATGCCTTTTTGCATCTGTATGCGTTTCCTCCAAATATCTCTCTAGCTCAACCCTAGATGTTCCTAAAGTGCTATTCTTCTCACTGGTGAATAACTTCTTTACGAATTTGAATGGGTCTTTATAGAAATTAGCCCTCGCACGTTCCTTCTTTTTGTAGCGTTTCCTTAGGCGCTCAGCTCTGCATAATGTTGCTAGCTTGTCTTTTATGGCCCTTTGTAAGAGATTGAGTCCCTCCTTCTGGCTTTGTTCTGCTCTTTTCCATTGCTTCCTCAGCTATATCCTTTCTCTAACTAACCCTTCAATTTTCTGCTGCCGTCTAGACATTACAGGAGTTGTTTGTGCTTTCTCCTTCCTTTTTTCCACACCAAACCTCTCTCTTCCATAAGCGTAAATGATGTCCCCAAATTTATCCAGCTTCTTTTCAACTGTACCAGTTAATCTTTCCAATGCAAAGCATAGATCTGTGTTTACTGTGTCCCATGCAGCTTTTTCACAAGCTCTTGGCCATCTAAATCCAGGCCTATGCCCGTTGAGGTTCTTTTCTCTCTTATGCTGGTTAGTCTGACCGGGTTCACAAGTATGAATATGTTCACCACTATCTGCGCAAGCCCTCCTCTCCTCTATGACAGGGGTGCTGATATCCTGCGAGCTGTGGTTTGCTTCGTGTCGCTGGATTTCATTCGACTGACTTGACTGACTTCGTAAGAAGTACTGATCAATGCGAGGCACTTGTCCCTTCTCCCTCAAGCATTTCATTTTCCCTTGATGAACCTTCAAACCCCTGACCGTTGTCGCCTTGCTCCAGCCACAGACACAAACTTGGAGTTCAGTGACTTAACTAACTGCAGGACTTGAGCTAGTCTTCCTCTCCATACTCATATCCATTTCCATCCCTAAGTCATTAACCATGTTTTCCAACACTGAGTCATCTTCTGCCCCCACTCTCGCAGACTCTAGGGGTATTTTCCTCTTTAATTTCTCAGAGGCTTTGGGCGGGTGTCTCCAGCATCCTGTAAACACGGAGCTGGATACTGCCGACAAGGGTAGCTAACCCTTACCAGCCCCAATTGGGGTCTTTTTCCTCCTGTCAGCTGTCTCTCCAGGCTGTCACAAGGTCTTACTAAACATGTAAAGGGTGATTCCGCCAGGATCAGAATCGAGAACCAGTGTTCTAAAAGAAGTGTTCTACCAAGTCAAAGATAATATAAAGTTTTGTCTATTGTTTGTGTATGGAGAACAAATTATACTATCATAATATTCTGTATTTTTTTTTTCTAGCAATCCTTTCTGGCCAGGCCATGAGTGACAGTTCGTTCAGTCCAGAAGCGTCAGTGCTGATTCCTCCTGGAGCAGAACCACTGAGCAGCACACGACTGTCCTCGCTTTCCAGACAAAGTGGAAAACCTTTGAACAGAGAAAGTCAGGCTTTCTGGCTCTCAGATATGTCAGATCTCGAGTCACATGATTCTCATATTTGGAATAATAGTGAAATTTGTAAAGAGTTACCCATATTGTCTAGTACTTGTCTTTCTGTCGTGGACAATAAGGCCAATCCAGAGTTAATATCTGAAAATCAGCATCAAGCCACAGATATTGACTGTGATGTTTTGCAGTCTCAGAATAGCCCTGTTCGTTCTCAACAGGAAAACCGGAGGAGTGTCACCTTCAGAGGAACTATTGATTATTTGCCCATTATCGGACAAGATGATCATCTGCAATTCTCTCTCGATCAGTCTAGTGATCTTACATTAGATCTTTCTGAATACCCTGATTTCCTTGATAATAAACGAATGGCTGCTGTGTTAAAGAATCAGGGAATCGATGTCACGTATCCCGATGATGTATTCATTTTTTCCAAAGAAGTCGACACATTGGAAGATGAATTTGATAAGACTGTTGTGGGGCCTGTACCACATGATGATGATGATGATGATGATGATGATGATGATAACAATGATGATGATGAATTTAAGAGCATCATCCAGCCCCTCATTAGTAGTGGCTCTAGCGAGTACAATAGCTGTGGCAGTGACCCATACCAGAGCCCAACTGAAGGTTCTGTGGAAAATGGGTTTCCCAGTAGTAAAGACAATGGAAATTCTCCTTTGACCCAACCCGGGGCCCAGAAATCCGAATCGACTGTAGGACAGAGTGGTTTAGTTTTTAGTGTTAAAAATGTACGGCTTTCCTTTGGAGATGGAAACAGACACCTGCCAGTAGGAGTAAGGGGTCATATTGAAGAAGCGAGTTTATCTGCAATTGTCGGAAATGCTGGTAAAGTTGAGGTGGCCAGTAATGAAACTGTTTTTCCAAGTCCATTTGTCACTGGGAGAACAAGGTCCAGATTGAGTCATCATTCAGAGAGAATAAGCCAAAAACTGGCCTCCTTACAAACCAGCTCTTGCCTCTTTGAACAGACGCTACCCACCGTTACCCGTTTGCGACGCAACACAGTCAAGTCATCATATGGTACGTCAAAGAACAATCTTGACGAAGACGGCTTCAATGGAGAAAGAAAAATGGTGGATGTTGACTTGCAGTTGAGCTCTCTGAAGTTATCTGTGAGCTCAGATGGCCAAAGCCAAGCTGATACTCAAATATTATCCGAGAGCATGGCTGACACTGTCTTAATTTCTGAAAGGAGTGTTGAATCACAATTGGAAAGTAGTGCCAGTGAGGCTTGTAATAAGGTAATCACTACTGTTTGTTACAAAGGGTTAGTAGACCATTTGACTGATGTACAAGAAGTGAAGCAAACCACAACAGAAACATCACAGCTCAACCATACACCTGTAGGAAACAAAGAGTGCTGTGTTTCATGTGGACTTATTTCTCAAGGGTCTTTGCCATTTAAGGTAAATAGCTCACAATCTCCTTCCAGTTTGACCTATGAATCCCCAAAAGCACAGAAGAATCCATGTGCTAATTCAGGGCGCTCTGGATGTACACCTAGGTATAGCATGAGCCGACTGTCAGTCCACTCGTCACGGCAGACACTGGCAAACCTTTCTTGCACACTTGGTGGACAGCCTTTAACTACTGATACAGATGAACTTGTGGAATACCTTTATACTGACACTGAAGAGGGCCATAAGCTCATTGAGACCCATGTTCCTCCAACAGCCAATACCTCCTTCAGTTCTAGCACAAGCACCAGTAACTTTGAAGACACACTTCTCTATGATTGGCGCTCGCTTCAGCTCGGGTCTACAAGTCCAGACCGCAACAAAGAAAGCTGTCGTCCCAAACAGGATGATGTTGGAGTAAGTGGCTTAACTGACAAGGAACTCAGAAACAAGTTAATTGAGATGGGAGAAGATCCAGGACCCATAAACAGTCAAACCCGCCCACTGTATGTGCGGAAGTTGAAGAGATCCCTTCAGAACCCCAGAGTCCCTCTGAGCCCCACTAATTTCAGTGGTAAGTACACAAAATAAAATGCATAATGCTAAGGTACTTAACATATGGCCCATGCAGGGCTCCAGACTGCCACCAATTGGTTCTATTTTGCGACCATTTTTCCTGACGGTGCAACCAAATTTAGGTTGCGCTGTTTAGGTTGCGCTGTTGCAAATTTAGGTTGTGCTGTTGTTTAGCAGCGAATGCTAACAAAATTAAAGCGGAACGAAAATGCATTACTCATTTATGCTTCACAGACCGTTTCTTAGTTCGGACTAGTAATAGACAGCACAGCGCCCTAAACTTGCCAGTCGCAGGCTGATCTCTCGATCATCCAACACTGTTACTAGGAGATCCAGACTCTGGAGATCCAGTAAAGAAATCCATTGAATTCGCCTCAGAATTAATAACATCATCGCTGCGAGATAAAATGAGAAACATTCCAATTTGGTGCAGAGTTCTGTTATAAACCATAGATATTAGATCAAACAGCGCTGACGTGGAGACTAGGAGAAACACTTATAGAAGGCCTTCAGTCCACAAATGTAACTAGTAACTCTAACCATAACTATGGTATTGTGACCGAAATAGTCACACGCTTACAAGTACTAGGCTACACATCTTTTTCCAGCACATCAAAACTTTAATAATATCCTAAATGTTATTTTTAATATGATGACCAACACAGTTTTTGTTCATCCTTCAAAGATTGTCCTAAAACAAAAAAAATTGAAGATGTAGGAAAACTCTTATTTAAACACTTTTTTTGATAAATAAATGAAATTACCATTGTAAACAGTAGAATACTTATTGACTATTTTCACTCCCTAATATAATTTTTTTTAACTCGTTTTGCTTTTTAAGTAATGTTAAGACATTATGAATGATTATAATGAATTAATTTCATCTACGCCCTAAATTAAGCATTGAGCTTTATTGTCAGCCCCAGGGCTACCACATATTTTTGTAGAACTCAGTGTCTGTGCTGCTGCCCTCAAATGTCAGTCTGGAGCCCTGTGAACTTGAAGTTACTTGGGGCTCAAATGTTGAGTTCCTCTGTAATAAAGAGTACATGATCAATATTAGCATATAAATGTCATACTTTATCATGCATTTCCTTCTAAGCTGCAGGTTACAGCCCAGAACTCGAAAATGCACTTCACAAATTCCTGCTTCCTAACTGTCAAGCTGATGAGCTCGCTCTGTGTGAGCAGTTTGATAAGCCAGATCAGAATAAGAGTTGGCGTGAGGGTTTCATTAAGTCCAGCTTTAACTACCTGCTGCTTGACCCACGGCATGTATTTTCTTTCACATTTTGTTGCCTTTATTTGAACAATGACTGTTTCTTTTTATTTTTTACTAACATTTTCTCCCACTGCTGTTTTATAGAGTGACAAAGAATCTACCATATCGAAGTCAATCCATGATCCCTAAAGAATGTTTCCAGACATTCATCAATGCGGTTTTCTATGTTGGGAAGGGCAAGCGTTCTAGACCTTACAGTCACCTCTACGAAGCTCTGGAATATTTCAAAGGAGACAAGACCTCCAAGGTCAGATGTGTCCTTATTTGATCATTCTTTATGTGTAATTTTTAGACAATGATGAATGAAGAGAAAAAAAATCTTTTTAAAGGAATACTCCACTTTTTTGGAAATAGGCTCATTTTACCACTCCCCCAGAGTTAAACAGTTGGGTTTTACAGTTTTCAAATCCATTCAGCCGATTTTCCTGATATTTAGAAGAATATTAGTAACCAGACAGTTTCTGGTCTCTTTGACTTCCATAGTATATTTTTTTCCTACTATGGAAGTTAATGAGACCAGAAGCTGCCTGGTTACTAAAATTCTTCTAAATATCAAAAAATCGGCTGAATGGATTAAAAAACGGTAAAACTCACCTGTTTAACTCTGGGGGAGTTGTAAAATGAGCCTATTTTCAAAAAAGTATCCCTTTAAAGAAGTACATGATATTTACAGATCTAGGGAATGTTATGTAACATTCAGATAATACATCACTGCTGGTAGAATAGAATGAGTAGAAATAACCATGAATATATTGGTATCATTGCCAAATTTCTTCACAAAAGCCAAAGCCAGTAGTTACAGTGCATGAGCTATTTACAATGTGTCAATGACAAATAAAGAAAAAAAAAATATATAAATAACATTGGGGAAAGGAATCTGACTGGTACCAAGTTTTAGAACCAAAACGAACAACAACCTCTGTCAAATAGCGTCATAAAGCCCAGAAAATAAAGTAATGAGTGCTAGATTCACAGAATGGGAAATGATAAAAAATGATGACAAAAGGTACAAAACTCAAGTCAAGTCACCTTTATTTATATAGTGCTTTTTACAATACAGATTGTTTCATAGCAGCTTTACAGAGATAACAGGAAAATAATATTGAAATAATATTATTAAATGTCCCCAACTAAGCAAGCCAAAAGCCAATGGCAACAAAGGCAAAGAAAGACGAAAAGGTGACAGTGGCAAGGAACCAGAACTCCATTAGTGACAGAATGGAGAAAAAAACCTTGGGAGAACCAAAACTCTGTCGCTCAGTTCTCTGGACAACAAACCGTGTGTGATTATGATTCAGGCAGTGTTACAGGAAAGAGGTCAGATTGGATCGGAACATTCACAATATGAATCCAGTTCCTCGGATTGGAGGTCGGAGTCACGGCGGTATTGAGGCGAGATGTAGAGGTGTCCATGAGGCCTTCACAGCACTGATGAGGCTGGCACTGCAGGGATGTGATGTGGACGTGTGCAGGCAGAGGTCCATCACCTGATCTTGATACGGCCCGGATCCGGCTGACTTCACTAAACCTCGAAATAAACAGAAAGACTAAAATTAGCGTAGATGCCATTCTTTTTTATGATGTAGCGAGTACATCAGGTGTTATAGGAAGTTTTCCCGGTTCTGGCTGACCTAATCTATTCAGCCTAATAATCATTTAACGTTAATCGAGTTTAATCATAGGAATGTATAGTGAACTCTAGCGGCTGCCTTTTGGACCAGGTGTAGTTTGTTTATTAAGCGTGCAGGGCAACCACCCATAATAGCATTAAAATAATCTGACCTTGATATCATGAACGCATGAATTAGTTGTTCTGCATTTGTTATTGAGAGCATATGACGTTATTTAGATATATTTTTAAAATGGAAAAATGCGTTTTTACAGATACTGCCATCAAAGAGCACACAGGTTCCTAACCGACAACGAAGACTTGACAGAGTAGCCATCAAGTGTTAGACATTATTCTAGGCTGTTACGTTTGGAAGTTACGAAGTTTTTTGTCCAATTATCAGAATCTCTGTTTTTTTTTATAATTTAGTTGTAGGAAATTACTAGTCATCCAGTTTTTTCTGCTAATTGGTTAGTTCTGTCACCCTAACTCAAACCACTGAACACACACACTGCTCCACCACATGAGGCAGGCCAGAAGGCTTTAAACCAGCAGGGTGGCAGCGGATTGGATGCAGAGAAGACTGATGATGACTGACAGGTGACACGGGACCTGAGAGCAAGATAGCGGACTGAGAGAGAAATAGTCAAAGCACCTTCATTTATACAGCGCTTTTAACAGTATGGATCGTTTCAAAACAGCTTTACAGTTCTAATACAAGATACCTTAGGCTTTACAGCAGCTCTAGAATAAAGTTATTGTCCAGATAAAGTTTTGATTGATTCACTTCCGTTGTGAAGATCATTAGTTATTAACTTAGGGGCCGCAAACACGACACCATTCTAACAGAAAAACTCTAACGCACTCCGGCCTCTCATCCACAAAAAACTGAACACACTACGTGACTACGCAACTAGGTTATCAAACTAGCGGTTGATATCAAACTAGCGTTATCAAACTACATGTCTTTTCTTAAAAATGTTTAATACAGAAATGTAATACAGGGGAGAGAAATAGTTAGAGACGGAGGGAAAATCACAATAGATTCAGAAGCATTTTTAGTATTCATTTTGAAATGCAATTTAAATTAAATTTAGATTTAATTGTATCTTTCATGGAAAAGGCCCATTTCAGCATGGCTTGAGGGCTTGTGTTGCTCCACCTTTCTCTTTAAAACACGCCAAAGTCAGGCAGCACTCTTGGCTAGGTCATATATTTTCTTTAAAAACTCTTGCTTGGTTTTGTCAGTGTGACTTGGATCATAATGAATATTCCTTCTCTGCCAGAAAATCTGTCTGGAGATTGGGAGTCACCTTGTCAACAGTATTTTAGTCTGGCATTGATGGTGCATCTATAAAAGACATATTCACAACACTTCGTGCAGCCATGCTGCCCCATATCAAAACTTTATTTATCAGAAGCACTTATCATAAGGCCCTTTTTATTGTCATTATTTATTAGAATAATATGTGTAGCCTTTTTTTATAATTAGTATTTTATTGAGTTTTGAACACCACTGTTACATTGTAATCAACATTGTAGTCAATATTACAGTTGACATCTTAACATATCCCATAGTGATGATACATTTTTAAATAACAATAATAAAAGTTAAACCAAAAGAAATAACAAAAAATAAAGAAAGAAAGAAAGAAAGAAAGAAAGAAAGTGAAAGATAAAATAAAAACAACTTTACATAATAATAAATAAAATAATAACATGAAATCACATAAGTCAAGTGTATAATTTTACAATAAACACCATGCTCACATTTGGTTGCAATATATTGAACGTATTTTCCCCATTTCGCCATATAATTTTCTGCCCTATCATTAATATTGAAATACATTTTTTCATATGATGCCTGGGTACTTCCAGTTTCTCATTATTATTTGTTTTCCGATCATTATACTGGTCTGAATAAAGTCCGCTGTTTCACAGTTTAATGTCATTTGTGGATCATTTAAAACATACAACCTCGGGCAGAACTCCAAGCTTGTCCGGATAATGTTTTCAATGCAATCATGAATCTTTGACCAATAACTCTGAATCCTGGGGCATCCCCAGAGAAGGTGAAGAAGAGTCCCTTCCGAGCTGCAGCATTTCCAGCAGTCTGCATTATCCCTTAGCTTCAATCTAAACAACCGGGTCGGAGTCCAATAAAAACGATTAAGAATCTTAAACTGGATTAATCAATTTTAATGTCTCTTGAAACCCTCTTAATGTTTTCACAAATACGATCCCACTCCTTATATGTAACATCAATTTTCAAATCTGCCGACCAAGCTAACATTGTTGCATAGGATGTGTTAACTGTCTGTTGGAATATCATTGCATAGAATATAGCAGCCTCGTGCCCCCCACACCCATTATCTTCGTAGTCTGAGAGAGAAGGTTTGTCTGCTGAGGTTCTATTCCTCTCCCTATGACCGTAATTAACAAGTGACGTATTTGTAAATATTTCCAGAAATTATTTTTGGGCAGATTGTATTCACCAGCCAACCTTTCAAATGACTTTATATTACCCCTATCATATATATCTGCTAGTGTAATAATTCCATATTTACCCAATCTTTCCATAGAAGGGAATGTTTATTAATATGTAACTTTGGGTTATTCCAAATACAGTGTTTCCTCTAGGATTTTTTCAAGCTGTGGGGGCAGGCCCATTTCCCTGTTGGGGGCGTGACCCACGAGTGATATTCCCTTAGGCCACGGCCCCTTGTCTCCCCAAAGTATTATAAGCGATCATGCGCATCCCGTGTGATGAATGATGCACTTGAAGCAACACCAAGTCACAGCACGCAACGCTTCACATTGAAAAGAACATAGCGAAGGGATGATATCTATAATCTATGCTTAGTAGGGCTGCACGATTTGGGGAAAATGTCATATTGCCATTATCGAGCCAATATTGCAATTGTGATTTGCGACTCCGATATAATAAAATGGTTTCATGAGTCCAACTTGCTTGGTTCTAAAGTAAAATGCACACACAGATTAATGTTTATTTCTCAACTCAAACTAAAAACAACAACAACAACAATAAATGATTGATAACACCTATAATGATCAATAAACCATCAATCAAACCAACATTACAGTGATTCCATCATTACAATTGAAAGCTATCAACTTTTTTAAAAAATATTAGGCTAAAAAATATATATATAACAGCTTTTAAATTAAGTGAACTTCAAACAATCCCCACATAAACCCTTAATAAAAAACATATTTACCTGTGCCCTTCCTGTCTTAACAGGTACAGAAATTGAATAAAGTTATCAAACAGTCAGCGCTGCATGAAGCATTATGGGAGTCTCATCTATTCTAATCTAGGGCACTCACAGGCAGCTTTTCACTTCTTGTCGTGCAAAATGCGAAAAGGCATTTGCACCAATAAGAGGGGGATCTTGTAACACTAGTCAAAGGATGACAAAAATGAAGAGATGCTGCGTTAATAGCCCTAATTTGTTTATTTCATATAAATTCGTGGCATTTTGCGTTATATAATTGCATAGGTTTGAGATCGCTATTACGACTAAGCACTAATGCTTAGTGTATTCTAAAGGGCAATAAACTCCACTCCAGCAAGATAGTAATTTTATGCAAATCATAGACCTTTATGCTTTATCTACAAAATAAAGTATAATATCGGGAACATTGATCTTGAAGAGTGTCGTCGTGTTTCTGTCGCAACCGAACGCGACGCGCTGTGTGAATGCTGAATGCATGGAGAATGACTGAGGCGAGATGACTTTCCGTTAACTTTAACTTAGAGACTAAAATATTAATTTTACCACACATTATGCTATTGAATGACTTTAGAAGTCTTGGAATATAGTGTGAAAACTTGATTGTGCTTTACAAAGTTTTTTATGCCTTTAGTGGGGCTTAACAAAAAAACACAATATGCAGAATGTCGGACGTCACTGAAAAGCTGCAGCCGTGGCGGGAGGATTTTAAGTGTGGCGGCCCGCCACGGGAGAATGAATGTAGCGGAAACACTGCAAATACAAGATTCGGAATTAAGGTAAACATTGATATTAAAGGCTTTCGAGAACTTCTTCCACACATTACAGAGATTGGATATGATGCTAAACAAAACGTTTACAGGGGTAAGTGGGAGTAACAGGCTCCGTTCAATCTCAAACCAGGGAGGGGCTCTCTCAGGTGACTAGTTTAGGGAGGCCCATACCACCCTTATTGACTGGCACTTGAAGCTTTTCTAATTTTATCCTTGCTCGTTTACCGTTCCATAAGAACTTTTTGCAAATTTGGTCAAACCTTTTAAAGCACTTTTGGGGTATTGCAATAGGAAGACATTGAAGCAAATAATTCAACATCGGAATAGCTACAGTTCATCTTCAGGACGTTGACCTTTCCCCATAATGATAAGAATAGTGGTGACCATCTCTCTGTATCTAGTGAAATTTTCTTAAACAGTGGGTCCAAATTCTTTTCTATTACTTTATCAATTTGGTGAGGGAAGATATGTGTAGCCTTTTGTTTAGCCTTTTAAACATGGGGTGGAATGGTGCATTTATTCATATTGAACCGAAACGTACGGGCATCACGGTTCGGTGCACGAATTTACACGGAGAATACACGGTCTAAAAATAAATAAAACTCGCGTGCATATTCATTTATGTAATGCGGAACCACTTAGATACGCGGGTTCTTTAGGGACACATAATCTGTTCCATCGGCTAGCTCTGAACCCGTCTATGCTCTGAACGCGCGTTCACTTTAAACGTTGGCTTTATACGCGCATTCTCACTTTGGACTAGCGTAGAACTAGACGCGATATAGACACGCATTTGGCGCTCTATTTGCGTTTGGTGTGAATGCTGGCTTTATACGCAAATCCTCGCTTTGGACTAGCGTCGAACTAGACATGATAGACGCGAATTTGGTTTGGTGTGACCGAGTGTGTGTGTGTGTGTGAGAGAGAGGCGCGATAGAACAGTGGAAACAAACTATTCTTATATTTCTGTACACTCGCAATAAAACACAACACTGTGCGTTTGTCACACTGTAAACTCTTGACAAACTGTAACCTACAACTGTCACAACCAAAATCTCTCTCTCTCTCTCTCTCTCTCTCTCTCTCTCTCTCTCTCTCTCTCTCTCTCTCTCTCTCACACACACACACACACACACACACTGTTTTAAAAGCCAAACATATTTATCCTCCATTTCAAAACAGTCTGTGGGTCCCACCTTTTGGACATTCGTCATATTCCTCGGAGCACTAATCTTACGCATTCTACATTGATTAAAAAAGAAAATCGAATGTGTTTTTAATGCTAGTATTATTTTATACAGAAATCAATTATTTATAATTCAGATGTGAGAAAAAATGTTACATTGTTAATTAATAATGTTAATTAAAATTAAGGAAAACAAATCAGGTACAATTACCAAACATATCGCAATTTTTGTCTTTTTATTAATTTAATTAATAAACTAATTATATAAAACTATTGTCAGTGCACTACAAATAAACTGTGTCTGTGCATTTATTATTAATACTTATTTTAAAAATACAATGCCTTCTGTATTTTTGTTTTGCTTTTTCCATTGTACCGAAATCGTACCGAACCGTGATGTATGAACCGAACCGTGACTTCTGCGTACCGTTCCAGTACAGTATGTCAGAATGGGCTGTCTGTATGATTATGTTTGTAGTTTAACACACAGTGATTGTTTTATTATTCATATGTGATGATGACGAGCCCACCAGCTCATCTTCGGGGAGAAATGTGTGTCCGTTTGGATGTAAAAAGATGGCGCACTCGCAGAAGCACTTCGTGCAAGGTGGAATTTATTTTCAGTGCCAATAAGAAGACTGTCCACAGCGAAATATATATATATACAGGTGTGCACAAAAAGAAAAGGGAGGATCCCTTAAAAAGTACAAAAATAACAAAATAAAGATAAACTCTTTTAAATAAAATGCATCTACCATACACCAAAGGGTTTTGTTTGCTTGAGGCACCACAGTTGCACTCTCGCTTCTGACTTGGTTAACAAGCACAGACTTCAGGTTTGGCTTGGTTTAAATAGGCCAAACCACGCCCCTTTTGGGCCACACCAATTCCAATAACATCTAACATTCACTACACACCAATACTGCATCAATTGGATTATCCATAATAATCCATACTAATTAATTCCCTATAAATATATACACATACATACACACATAACACATATTTTCTTCATTTAAATACACACATGAACACCTATCCACACTAGACAATGGTTTCGTCATCTTCCGGTTTTGATGCGCCGACGTGGCACGGCCACGACGTCATAAACAGCCACCGCTCGCTCGTTCGGTTTGGATTCCCTGCCAGAAGACTAACTACGCCCACACAGACAAACAACACGAACGAAACGACACAACAGTGCAATGTAAGTGTACGAAATGACTGGGGAATGAATGTGGAAAGGAGATTGGAGAAATGGATGAATGTCCATGTGCTATCATAATCGCGTGTGCACCCACTATGATAGCGGCAATGATGAGAAGGAACAAGATGTAGATGAATGAAGGGAGTATGTAAGGGTGTATATATGTGAGCATGCCAGTGCTGCTTCCCCAGCGGTAGCAGCTAATGTGACTATCACATCACCTTCCCCCTCTCCTAGCTGCTGACTGGCCAGAAACCTGGACAGGTAGTCGGCTACCACGTTGAGTCTGCCTGGTCTGTGCCGTATCTTAAAGCGGTATGGCTGTAGGGCGAGGTACCACCGTGTGACTCTGGCATTGTGGTCCTTCATGGACTGAATCCAAGTTAGGGCCTGGTGGTCGGTTTCTAGATCAAACTCTCGACCAAGGAGATAGTAGCGCAAACTGTCCAGGGACCACTTGATGGCGAGACCTTCCTTCTCAACCGTTGAATATCTAGTTTCCCTGGGCAGTAGCTTACGGCTGAGATAAACGATGGGTCTCTCTTCTCCAGCGCTTCCCTGGGCAAGGACCGCACCAATCCCCATTGCGGACGCGTCTACTTGCATCAAGAACCTCTGAGAAAAGTCTGGACTCTGCAGGACTGGGCTTGAGCACATCTTGTCTTTTAATGTAGTGAACGCTGTCTCACACTCATCGGTCCATGGAATAGGGTTCTTCACCAGTTTTGACAACAAGTTGGTCAGGGGGACCGCAATGGAGGCAAAGTTTGGTACAAATCTCCTGTACCAGCCCACCAGTCCGAGAAATGACCTCACTTCTTTCTTAGTCTTTGGGTTTGGGCTCCTTCGGATTGCCTCCACCTTGTCAATCTGTGGTCTCAGTTGTCCGTTGCCCAGGTGATACCCAATGTAGTTTGCCTCCTACTTTGCCCACTCACATTTTGAAATGTTTAATGTCAATCCTGCTTCCTCTATCCTCTTTAAGGTTTTTTGGAGGTGTTGAAGATGCTCTGCCCAAGAGTTGCTATGGATTACCACATCATCCAGGTATGCCGCAGACCAGTCCTCACAGCCATGAAGGACTCGGTCCATCAGCCTCTGGAAGGTGACTGGTGCCCCGTGCAGACCAAAAGGAAGGACTGTGAATTGATATAGTCCTAGTGGTGTTCGGAATGCAGAGTATGGTCTGGACTGAGGGTTGAGGGGTACCTGCCAGTATCCCTTACACAAGTCTAACGTGGTGATGTACTGGGCTCTTCCAATTTTCTCCAACAGATCATCTATCCTAGGCATGGGGTATGCATCGAATTTAGATTGGGCGTTGAGCTTGCGAAAATCGAAGCAAACACGTAGGGATCCATCCTTGGGTATGATCACCATCGGGCTGCTCCATTCGCTTTTTGAAGGTTCTATTACTCCTAGCTACTTCATCACCTTAATCTCTTCCTTTAAGGGTTCCACCAGCCTCTCAGGCACCCGGTAAGGACGTTGACGTGATGGTGTTGGATCGGAAAGGTGGATAGTATGTTGGGTTAGCTCCGTCCGTCCAGGCCTCTGACGGAACAAAGCAGGAAACTGGTTCAGGAGGTGCTGCAGCTCCTTCCTCCTGGAGTCTTCTAGGTGCGATAGATTCACCACAGACGGCTGCCTCTTTGCATCCTCTGATTCCTCTTCCCCCTCCACATTCCTCACCAGAAGAGATGTTTCCGGTCCCTTACCGGGTGGCTCCTTCCACTCCTTCAACATGTTCACATGGTAGGTCTGCCTGGTCTTGCCCTTGTCCGGATGATAAACTTCATATGTAAGTGGCCCCATCTTGCGTAGAATGCTGTATGGTCCTTGCCATTTAGCCAGTAGCTTGCTCGTTGAAGTTGGTAACAGGAGTAATACCTTCTGCCCTGGTTGGAATTGTCTTAGCCTGGCATGTTGGTCATACCATCTTTTCTGTGCTCGTTGTTTTTCCTGTAAGTTCTCTTTGGCTTGTTCTCTGTACTGCTCCAGACGATCTCACATCTCTAGAACATACTGTACGATCCCGCCTTTCTCCTCCAATCTTGGAGGCAGGGTTCTCCTCCCAGCCTTTCTTCACCAGGTCCAGAGGTCCTTGTACCTGCCATCCGTAGAGGAGCTCAAACGGTGAGAATCCCGTTGAGGCTTGGGGTACCTCTCTGTAGGCAAAGAGAACAAACAGTAACCACTTGTCCCAGTCTCGTCCTGTGTCTGCCACAAACTTCCGCAACATGTTCTTAAGGGTTTGGTTGAACCTCTCCACTAAACCGTCCGTCTGAGGGTGGTATGGAGTTGTTCGAATGGTTTTTATGCCCAGCTGCTTGTTCAGCTGCCCTATCAGTTGTGATGTAAAGTTCGTACCCTGGTCTGTCAGTATCTCCTCAGGTATGCCGACTCTGGAAAAGAGTTGAACCAGGGCATGGATGATCTTTGTTGTGGTGATAGAACGGAGTGGGAAGGCCTCAGGATACCTTGTGGCGTAGTCGCTGACTACCAGGATATAGCGATGTCCAGCACTGCTCTTTTCCAATGGTCCCACAATGTCCATGGCGATCCGCCTAAAAGGTGCAGAGATGATAGGGAGGGGTTGCAGGGGTGCTCTGCCCCGCTGGGACACAGCACTCGTCTGTTGGCAGATAGGACATGTGTTGCAGTATGTTTTTACATCAGTGTATAGTGTGGGCCAGTAAAAGCGTGAGCTAATACGTGCATATGTTTTCTGTTGGCCCAGGTGGCCAGCCCATGGAACAGTGTGTGCAAGGTGCAGAACAAGACGACAACAAGATGGTACAATCAGATGATTCACCTCATTCATTCGCACATACAACACACCATTCACTACTACATATTCTTCTTTGCACAGATTCAAATTCTTTCCACACTCAGCTTTGACAAACAGGGGTTTTAAAGTTTCTTCGTTCCTTTGGAGTTGTGCTATGTTCCCTGGGACCTTCCAGCCATTAACTTCTAGACCCTCCACCGAGGCCTCAGAGGCTGGGGTACCCAGGTACTTTGCAAGTCGCCTTTGGCGCCGTGACTTTTTAGGGCCTTTAGTCCCGCCCTGTACCAGACTACTATCGAAATCTGGCAGTGGCTGCAGACCTGACCTGGGTTGAGCTCGCGTAAGAGCAGGACATGACAAATTAACAGTGGCAAATAAATGTTCAGCGTCCTTGATGGTGGATTGCAAAAGTTCATGTAACACTGGCAAGTCTCTTCCTAGAATCATCTCAGCTGGTAAATTGTCCACTACGGCAACATTCAGCAAGTACATTTGATTCTGTACCTCTACCATTATCTCAACACGGGGATACTGCTTTACATCCCCATGCACACATTGAACAGGGGTAGTGTTCACATAATTGACATTATTTACAAAGCATGATTTCAACATTGACAGAGAACTTCCAGTGTCCATTAGCAGTCACATCATATACATTCTGACCCTCTTCCCCAGACACAATCTCACAGTCCCCTTCTCTAGGCACATAACAAAAGCATGTGAATTTCGCTTTGCGAGCGGGACACACAGCTGCCTTGTGGCCCGGCTGTTGGCAGTAAAAGCAAAGCAAGTCTTTGGCCATTGACTTTGGACCTTGTCCCTGATCAGGAAGTCCAAAACAGCCCCTGTCAGACCCAGAGTTATGTGAAACACCACGTACAGTACCTTTGAGTGGTTGAGTACGAAGACTGCCGCGATGAGCATTCAGATGACCCCTTTTGGGCCACACCAATTCCAATAACATCTAACATTCACCATACACCAATACTGCATCAATTGGATTATCCATAATAATCCATACTAATTAATTCCCTATAAATATATACACATACATTCACATACACGCATAATAACACATAATTTCTTCATTTAAATACACACATGAACACCTATCCACACTAGACAATGGTTTCGTCATCTTCCGGTTTTGATGCGCCGACGTGGCACGGCCATGACATCATAAACAGCCACCGCACGCTCGTTCGGTTTGGATTCCCTGCCGGAAGACTGACTATGCCCACACAGACAAACAACACGAACGAAACGACACAACAGTGCAATGCAAGTGTATGAAATGACTGGGGAATGAATATGGAAAGGAGATTGGAGAAATGGATGAATGTCCATGTGCTACCATAATCGCGTGTGCACCCACTTCTATGATAGCGGCAATGACGAGAAGGAACAAGATGTAGATGATTGAAGGGAGTATGTAAGGGTGTATATACGTGAGCGTGCCAGTGCTGCTTCCCCAGCGGTAGCAGCTAATGTGACTATCACATCATACCACAATGGTGAATAGGTGTGTCTATAAATGTTATAATTTATAGATGATATTCGATCTGCGTCATCAATGTTTGCGGTGGCCATATTGTTGACATAGAAACCACGGAAACTGTCAGTCTGTCAATTGACAAGCGAGGTAGCGTTGGGATTATCCATGGTATTATCACTGTTTTTTTTTGTTTTTTTTAAAGAGCGTGATTGTGTTGTGTTAACACGGCTGTTCTAACAACAGCAATAAGAACCTCAGAGTTAGTTTTTATACGATTGTCAGAAAACGTGAAGGGAAGGAGACAGGGTTGAGACAGTGCAGGAGAGGCTAGCTAGGATAAATAGGTTAAACTTTCAGCCAACTCCCCACAGAAAAGTCTGTTCCCATCATTTTACCTCAGGTTTCACACATAATCCGTGTGCAATGCGTGGTGTGCGGTGTGTATACGGTACAGAAGCAGGACGTGCTATAGTGCTTTATATGCTGTGTTTGCAGTGCATAACTGATCCGCGGCTGTACCACAAACACCCCGGTACTCACTATTTTATTTTTATTTTAACACATACTCATTATAATAAAAATAAAATAATTCATTACATTTACATCAGGATCTCCTCAACCACCACCAATGTGCAGCATCCACCTGGATGATGCGACGGCAGCCATATTGCGCCAGAACGCTCACCACACACCAACTTACTGGTGGAGAGGAGACAGTGATGAAGCCAATTGGTGTATATGGGGATGATTAGGAGGCCATGATGGACAGAGGCCACTGGGCAAATTTGGCCAGGATGCCGGGGTTACACCCCTACTCTTTCGAAAGACATCCTGGGATTTTTTATGACCACAGAGAGTCAGGACCTCGGTTTAACGTCTCATCCGAAGGACGGTGCTCTTTTGACAGCACAGTGTCCCCATCACTTTACTGGGGTGTTAGGACCCACACAGACCACAGGGTGAGCACCCACTGCTGGCCTCACTAACACCTCTTCCAGCAGCAACCTGGTTTTCTCAGAAGGTCTCCCATCCAGGTACTAACCAGGCTCAGCCCTGCTTAGCTTTAGTGGGCAACCGGTCTTGGGCTACAGGGTGATATGGCTGCTGGCGTTGTCATTATTTCAACAACGTAAGCCAATTATTCCATGCATTACTTGCATGTATTAAGTTGATCAAGCAAGTGGTCAAATACCATGTACAACCATGTACTTGTATTAAAATCACAAACATTTTAAATGAAAACTTAAAATTGACAAAAACAACCGACACTCATGCCTTTTCTTTTGCACTTACATTTTAATACAACAAATCTTGCATGTCACAAAGAACTTGTTTTTCCACCTCCACGAATGAGACGAGTGTCGTTCATTATGTTGCCTTGTTGAGGTAAATTGTAGTTTGTACACGTTATACGGATACTGTATGATTGAGATAGTTATAAATATCCGGATAGGTTACGGCTGGCAATAAGGACAGATCTTTTCTTAATGCTATTATTTGATTTTGATGTTGGTCCACACCAATCAAGCTTATCTTCTGTTGATACCGACGAGATGAAGCTCCCCCTCAACTCAAATCTGTGTGCGGCTAGGGGCAGCCATAGACAGTATAAGAAGTGGACAGATCCAACTAATTGGAACTACATTGAGACAAGTGAAGCCCGTTTTTGGCGATTTTTTTTTTTTTTTTTTTTTTTTTTTTTTTTTTTAGCACTTACGTTCCTGGCGTGCAGACTCAAACCGACTCAAACAGAGCTTGACGACGTAGATGTGACGTGAGCAGCCCGCCTGTCTTCTAGTGGCTGTGGCATGTGAAATCTGAATCATTCCCTTCCGAAACTTGCAGAGAGTGTGAGTAGGAGCTGTCCATGAGCTTGGAGCAGGAGAAACTTTTGCTTGGTATTCTGATTAATTATTTTATCATTTTGTCTCCACGTTTCCCCGATTGCCCGCAAGCTTTTCCTCCTGTCCATACGGTAATGTCTGTGCGACAGAGAGTCGCTTGGTTATGACGCAATCGTTAGCCTACTTTACAAAACCTGCTTCTACGGGGCCATAACATAAGCTACAAGGTAATGGAGCATTTTATACATTGTCGTGTCGCATTGTCGTATTTCTTTAGAAATAAATAATGGACAAATAGGGTCTTCAAACGCCTCAGATGTAAAGTTATTCGCTGTCAAAGTGACGCCAAAATGAATGGGAGTCAATGGAAATGCTAACGCAAGTGAAGTTCTGCTACAAGATGGCATCTCCCGCGAGGCTTCAACTTCCGGTCGATGGATTACCCCCTTGGGGGCAGCAGAACAGATGTCATGTCAACAATATGGCCGCGGTTGGCTACTTCCGGTGTTTGCGAATAAGGTCTATATCATCTTGTAAAAGACAAATAAAATCGTCTCTATTTTAAATTCACAGAAATATATTATATTATTTTTATAATAAAAAAATTTATAAAACTTCCATAGTTATACAAATGAACCAGATCTATGCATTTATTTTGAAACTGAGAGAAAAATATTAGGCTTAAAATATCTGTACAATGATTCCCTCTTGTGGGCAACATTAATGTCACAGCCTTCTTCTTTCTGAGATGGCTGGTAGTTTAGACAAGCGCTTCTCAAACCTGTCCTGGAGGAGCCCAGCACTGCACATTTTGTATTTCTCTCTTATCAGACGCACTCGATTGCGATCTTGCAATCTCTACTATTGTGATAATGAGTTGAATCAGGTGTTTCAGATGAGGGAGACATTCAAACTGTGAAGAGCTGGGCTCCTCCAGGACCCGTGTGAAAACCCCTGGTTTACTGAATCAAAATTCTTTTGATATCTTTTTGCCAGCAAAAAGGCTGTCAGTGTATCGAGGCCGTGAGGGCCGGTCTGATAAAACGGAAAACGGAGCATAGCCTAAGTGTCTGTCTTTTTAGCAAAAACACGCCTGTCACGGAACAGCTACAGTGGCGTAGATCGTACAGTGTATAGAATGTGAAAGAACTATGTGCTCGGACCCGAGTTCGAATTCGCTTTTTGTCGAATTAACATATGAGATGTAAAATGTATAAACTATCATGAAGGTCTCTAGCGTTATATTTTGCCAAAGAACTAAAATCGAAACCATGCTATGGCTTTTTGCCTTCATAAAACAGCACAAGACTTTAAGAATAGGCATTTTCTGTTTGTGCTGGGTGATTTTTAGAGAAACTTGTGCACTTTGCTCATGCGATCAGTATGGTTATCTGGTGTTTTCTCCTAAACAAAAACTCAGGGTTTATTTCTTGCAAGTGTAGAAATAAGGACAAAAGTATTTTAATTTTCCTATATTATAATGTAATGTTTACTGAAATATACGTTTGAAATAGGCCTATTCATTTTCATTTATTTTATCCATTTTCATTTATAAAATCCATTTATGGATTTTACATCATAGGAATAATTATATAAATCATTATTGCATTTTTATAATAATTGTTTGGCATCATAAAACACCATAATGTAATGTAGACTGAGACTCTCATAATTAATAAGATGTTTGAGCAGTCTTTATTGTCCTGGTACAAATCAATGCTTTATCTTTGTTTAACAAGCAGTTCATGGGTTGAAGCTCTTAATTTTGATCTCTCAAAGAGCATGAGACTGATGCATTTAACCTTAAAATGTAAAAAAAAAATAACTTGCGGGGGAGCAGTCAGTAAAAGTCAGTAAAACATATGATTATCTTTTAAAATCGATTGAACACGGAGCAGTTTTTTCTGTGAGTGAGACTGGAAAACCCATAGTGGACGGAAGCGGAGTGATAACAGAACGCTTAGAGTGCAGAGAGGAATGTGCTTTGTCTCTAGTCCTGGTTTTGCGTCCTCGCCGTTAGGAGCTCAACATCTGTCTCACATGCATGATATAGATTAGAGGATATTTTAACTAATTCGCGGTAAAACTAGTCGATCACGAGTGGCTCAACTGGTGGATCTATAGATAAACTTATCTTTCAGGTATTTTGCCGACCAGCTTTACACTTTAGCGTGAGAAATCAGGGGTGTGGCGTGAGAGCGTGAGAATTGGCTCAATTGCGTGAGTCTCACGCTCAATGCGTGAGAGTTGGCAGCTCTGGTAATAGAACACATCCGATCTGTCACAGAATTGGAACACTTTTCACTGACAGTTTAAACGAAGCCTGATTCTCTGGTGCTCAGGTCGCAATTTCAATTACACAGCACGGAGCACAGCAGGAATATCTGGACCACAGCCAATCAGTGGCAAAGACCCGCCCCATTACTGTCTCTGATTGGTTTAGACCAAGATATGATTCAACCATGAGTGTGAGATCCGTCAAAGGAGAACAAGCGCTTCGTTTGTGTAGAGGCAGCGGATGCGAGGACGTTAGGTGCCCCCGGTGCTACCAAGAAAAAATTTTAGTCGCACCCTTACAAATTTTGGTTGCATGTGTGACATGGTTCTTAATATTAATGATACATTTTATGATATTTTTCTCTCATGTCTCCAGAAACTCTGCTCAAAAGTGCAGCACATACTCCAGGTCTGGAACGCTGGGCACGGAGTAATATCTCTACACTGTTTCCAAAACGTCATTGCTGTGGAAGCGTACACGCGTGAGGCTTGTATGGTGGATGCCATTGGTAAAGAGATCTGAAATTGACTCCTTGGATAGTTCTAAATGTTTTTGCAAACACATTTCCATCTTACTGTCATAATTGTTAATTGTTGTCATGTTGATCTTCTATCAGGGCTGAAGATGCTCACAAACCAGAAAAGAGGAGACTACTATGGTGTTGTGTCAACTTGGTCTGTGCGGAGAAAACTGGAGTTAGGTGTTCATCTGCTTTATCGGGCGATGCAGATCTTTTTAGCTGAAGGAGAACGACAGCTCCGACCCGCCGACATCAGATGAACCATAGGCACTGTGGCATTACAGAAACTATACAGTAATAGTAAAGCATATGCATACGCTTTTGTTCACTATTTCAATAACACTGACGTATTGCTTACATATCAGCAGGTTATTTTTTAATGAGGATGAGCTACTGTTCAGTGCATAAAAAAATACAAACCACTGAAGATCAGCTGTTAAAATTCCAAATTTTAATAAACGTTTATTTAAAAAAAAAATAATTGTTAACTCATTGCAATGGTTATTCCACTATTAAAAATGAGCAGCATGCTGTGGTGGATTATTGCAAATGTCATTTCATAAATCATTTTGACAGTTTTTAAATCCTTTTCCATTTTGTGAAATTAGGTCTTAGATACAAATATGTAAGATTTGTATTTTTTAGTTTTTATATGACGTGTTAGAGCTGATTGTTAGCTGTTTAAGCTAGTTGTTTTTACTTGATTACGTAAATAAAAAAGTGAAAGGATATTTCTGAGTTGATTTTTTAATGGAAGACAGAAAAAACTAATTTGCTTTATCCTGTGTGTTACGTTTATTTATTATATGTATATATAGTTTTTTTTTTATCATATCATGTTTTCTCTGGTAATTAAAAACCTAAGACTGGCTATGCTATCACCATGTTTTTTTCAATTATCTGTCATGTTTTTTCAATAATTGGGTTGAAGAATGGGATTGAATATTTAGCAACCCAAGCTGTAGCATTTGTTCTGTTGTGGGGAATTTTAATCTCACATGTATTAATTGTTCTCCCTTATCAAGAGTGGAGCTAGGCACCAGAGGACCGGCCGGGTCAGGGGTCATCTTAGACTGGGAGGGGTTGAGGGGGTTAGTAAATCTAACCTGGCATCATGAATCCTATAACTTTGTGGAAATTTACAAAGAAGGCTCGGCTTGCAGTAAATAACCTTGGGGAGGGCTATTTAGTCTTCACCCCGGCCTGTGTTCTGGGCGTCACTCCACTTCGCAGTAATCTGTGTTGGTGACTGAGCCTTATTGTTCTTGCAAGAATAATAAACCTTTTCCTTTATTAATTTGACTCAGAGTGTCTCTTACGAAGTGATGTCTGTTTATTGAATTTTTGCCTTAACAATTGGTGTCAGAAGAATGGGATTCCTTGGAAGTGCCTTCTGGACCTGAGAGCGGACGGTGTTTGGCCACCTGGACTGAGCAGTTCCAGCTCTACCTCGTAAGCTTGAGAGAGAGGGGCCGACCGCTATCAGGCCCAGGAGAGGCTCCACTGGAATCAAAAAGAACCAGAGGCACAGAGAAAAGACATCCTGGTAAGACACAGCTAAATTAATTTTATATTGGGTATATAATTGAGAGGAACTGTACTGGCTGGAGTCTATTTCGGTGGTTGCGAATAAGAGAGTTGTCCAAAATTAATTGAGACCTGTTGACAGGTCAAGAGATTTCACATGGACACTGAGTTTTCGTAAATTGCGAATAAGAGAGTAGTCCAAAATTAATTGAGACCTGTTGGCAGGTCAAGAGATTTCATATGGACACTGAGTTTTCGTAAATCTGAAATTAATTGAGATTTGTCAGATCAAGAGATTTCGCCCAGATTACGGTCAAAAATCACTTGAGAGCTGAAAGCAGGTCAAGAGATTTCGGGTGGACTTTAATCTGTGGGGTAATTGAGATCGTGCAGCGGGTCAAAAGATTTCCAGTAGATAAAGCGCTGGTAGTGCACCTTGACCGATCTTGGGTTAAGAGATCGGATCTGTTGGAGACGTCCGACAGATTATTAGACGCGTCGAACGGAAAATCCACGGGGGAAATAGAAACAGCCAGTATGGGGAAATCTCAGAGCAAGCTTGCCAGATATGATAGACCGGTGTTTTGCCAAATGAGAAAACATTATGGGCAGAAATGTGTGGATATAGAAAAAATTGATAAAGTATCATGATTTTCCCAGTGAGGGAACACTGAGCGCTACCAGACTAAAGTAGTGAAGGAATCAGTGGAACAGGGCAGCGAAAAGCAAACAGGCTGTTGTGGCTGCGTTCATCATGAATGTAAAAATGTGAACAGACAGTGGACATTTGGCTTGAGGAAGCTGGTAGAGAGAAAAGAAAATTCTGAAAGAATTCATGGTGGAACTATTTATGAGCGACTGTTAAGTCAGGTTAAGTTGAACTTATATGAAAATAAGTTTCAGATAAAACAATAAGGCATTGAGTATGATTAACAGTTATATAAAGTTAAGGAATGTTTCATTAAGCAGAATGGGGAACAATTTTATATTTTAGTGGTAAAATAATGATTGAAATTATGTTTAATTTTGGTTTGACAACCATTGTTTGAACCTAAAGGGTCCAGCTATGCTGGGAGTACAGTCAAGAAACTTTGTGAAAACAACTTAGAATATTTTGAGCATTTCGATGCGGCTTATGAAAATGAATGATCTGTCAATAATAATGATGATGAAGATTATGATTGGGCTATTGATTAAATCCGCCACTGGTGGACTGTAAAGGAACACAGAGAACTGCTTATCAGTGGCTCTGTGTGCATTCCTGAATGGGACACACACTGCTACAAGTGTGTGCAATAAGTTGGAGCTGGCAGAGAATGTTTTAATTGTGGTCAGCAGGATCATTTAACACGAATAGGCCTACAGTTTGATGTAAAATGAATGACTCCAACAGATGTGAGTTGCAAAATATATCAAAGTAACTAAAAGGATGATTGTGTTTTAATCAAACATTTTAAAAGGTTTTTAGATGATATAGAGAGACTAATCGCACAGATGATTTACAATAACTGCAAAAGTATCACAAGCAGAGAGTCCTTGCCTCGTCAAAGTTAGTGTGAATCCTAATTGGAGATTGATAAACTCCAAGAGAAAACTTAAGTCAAATAGTAAACTATGGTAGAGAACTTGACGATTAAAATTGAGATTGGGAAATGAGAAACGTTATTGAGAACTAGAATAATTATTTTTATTTAAGAACAAATAAACAGAAGCAGTACTTTATTAGCAGTTGTTGAATGCTGATTAAACAAACAACTTGAGAAGTTGACCATGAAAGAACTAGAAGCTGATGTTAAGCTTTCAAAAGATAAGTTTGTTTTTGGCTGTAATGAAATAGTTTGGTTATCTGAATCTGGTGTGTGCGCTGTGGCTGCAAAACTGCCAGTGCAACAGAGACTCAATCTGGGTGAAAATTAGTAATGCCTTAATTCCCTGATGTGGGCAAAAGACAAATGTAAATAATGTTTATTTGAAACCGTATGTAATTTCTGGCAAAGATGCCTTAAGTTAGAATAGAGTTAAACGATGGGATAAAGTTTGATGTTAGAAGTTTATGAGCGCGCAGTACCAGTCCTGAATACCTCACAGTCTCTCTCTCATTCAATGTCAGCTAAAGATGTTATCTGAGCCTGTGTCATTAGTGATCATTAGTGTGTCATAAGCTATTTGTATTAAAACACAGTGTTTCAGTTGAAGAGACACTGAGATGTTAAGAGAAATCATTGCCATTCAGAGGCAATTTGTATTTTAAATGTTTTAAAAGTAAAACTGAAGGACTTTCAAGAAGTCATTAAAATAATAATAGATGAAACGAAGATACATCTTTGACTAGGTTATTTGTGAACCAGTAACTTCTTCGTCTGAAGATCTTAGTCCCCACCATGAAACTGGGACGGGGACGATGGCTCCGCCTACAGATGTAGTACACTGAATGTACGGTTGTGATCTAAATCCACTGAGTAGCTAGTTGCTGCTTTTAAGATGGTTAATGGATTTAAGTGATTGAATACTGTTGTTATTAACCTGTCTCCCTGTGTTAAACTATTTGGCAATCCGAATGGCCCTGGTGACTGTCGAATGTTTTTCCTAAGCTCCAGAAACAACAGATTTTGTTGGAGAAAACGGTTTTGGAAAATGGCGGTTACCATGTGTGCACGAGTGGCTACTCAGAGACGGGTAACGATCCTCTTTTGGCCAGCGGGGGACGACCTAAGGCAGGGGGTCACGCAGACACTGGGCATCTCCTGATGGAGGTGTTTATGTGAGGTTGGGTATGAGAGTGGACGGGTGTCTGCGAGGCCAACAGCATCCTGTATCGTTAGGGAGGATGGAGCTGTGAGGAGTCACGGCAGTCTGCCCCAGAAAACGTAAATCCCTCTATCCCACTCACCAGAAACCGCATTTACAGCACGGCTTGTTTCTCATTGTGACAAGCTCTATGTATGCCAGGGGACCACACCCTGATGGAGATTATAGATATAGAGCTAATAGGAAATGGGCTTTTGGGGTTCAGTCAGGGCCATGAAGTGATTCCCATTAGTTGTTGTGGAGACAGTAACAAAACGTTTGGATGTCGGTTGCCTTATGGGCAAGGAAAATTATAGTGTTGATTTAGAACTAATATGTCTAACATAATTTGACCCCTGAAGGTCGTTAGACATGATGGTGACTAAAGATAAAGACAGCTATTAAAGATTTAAGCTGGATTAGTATTTTATATAAACTGGAATTGTAAAGTTGAAGATTGCCGTCCATTATGGGGAAAAAAACTCTCGTCTAAATTCAACTGAGGGTCTAAATTTAAATAGACGACTATGTGAATGGTCAAAGGATATTGTAATGAATTTAGATGTTGTCTAAGTTACAGTCTTAGAAGGCTGTTGAAAAGATTTTTTTGTTATAGTGAGAGAGACTTGAGTGGAGGAAGAGAACTGTGTCTGTCTTTCTGTTATTGGCCTGCTAAAGCAGTGGTTCTCAAAGTGGAGTCCGCGGACCCCTGGTGGTCCGCGAGCTAAAGCCAGGGGGTCCGCGAAATAATTTACAACCTAACGTTTTTTTCCATGCTATGAGTCATGTTTTCTTTATCATCTGAAAACATGCTGTTTATTCCTAAGTAACTTATATAAAGCATTTAACATAAAACAATACAAAAGTAGACACTTAAAGTTTTCTATAGATAGATAATCTATGTCTTTGCGTCAAGTAGACTATTCGCTGCTGTTGATTTTGCGGGACGTGCGCCAGAAAGGAGACAGAGAGACGGCATGAACCCGCATCCGGTTCTTTTCTGTATTTTTAAAAGGCATGACATTTTGTAGTCATTTATAATGTAGCCTATACACAAATAAAAAAATGGACACTTTACCGTTTCGGATGATGCACTCTTGTCTTATCTATGACCATAAATAAGAGTAGCCTATTCCTGTTTCCACTGCTGAGGAAAAATTCCCATGTAATTGCGCCCCGGCGTCTCGCGTGCGCGCACAATAGTCAGTTCTAGCACTGCTACTGTAGATTTGACATTAGAAGTCTGATCATTATCAAAATAAAAGTGCATAGTGACAGGGCCGTACCCACAACTGAGGTTGCAAGGATGCACATCGCGATGATACTGACCTTCTCGTCTGAGGTGCTTCAGCAGACTAACAACGATAGCTCGTCAATGTCAAAATGTTTGAGTCGGAGTGAACTCAAAGTTCCCCGCACGACGTTTCAGTCAACGGTCATAAAGTGCGAGATTAGATGTAGGCCTTAATTAACATAAACTAAACAGCTGTTTTACATAAAAGTTTTAAAAAACGACTGAAACAATCAGTTTGCAAAGTATTAATCAAGCTCAACTTTAACAAAGGAAAAAGCAGGTCAATAGAAACATACTGTGCCCATGAGATTAACATTATGGATTCATATATTTAACATATACTGTATGTTTTTTTTTTAGCTAATTACAGTAGCTCAAATTAACAACGCACGCACCTAAACATAATGCCATTATCATTGTATTTATAGGCTTATGGGCTTTATTTGTGTGCAGAATAGGCCTAATTATTGAAACATTTCTCTTTTAAGGCCATTCCTGATTGGAATATGTGATTGTGTTTCGTGACATCTTGACAAAAAAAAAATGTATGCCACTGACTGACATGCTTCTACTAAATCTATAGTTATCCAATTGTGGGGCCTTAAAACACCTTAAAATGCACATGTGTAGATCAAGAACATCAAAAATTCCTAAGTGAGGGATCCTAAGTGATTCCTAGCAAGATCACTTTCGTTACCTCAGTAGGCTATTTAGAAATTCCTGCATATTACCCTGGGTGGAGACCATTCATTTTGTGCAAAAATATTTCATTTGCCGCTCACACATTAACTTTGTGCTCAATAACTGTTATAAATATGAGGGGGGTCCTTGGAATTTTTTTTCCCCTGAAAGGGGTCCCTGGCACCAAAATGTTTGAGAACCCCTGTGCTAAAGCAAGCTGAAGCAAAATAATGATAATGAACCAAAACAACCAGCTGACCTTGTTAAATTCGAATGAATAATGAACAGACATGCTTTGAAAGATGGTTTAGAAACCATGTAAAATTAGGTAAAGGTTACAAGAAAATGTGAAGTTTAAAATCTTATTCGAAAGATTTGAATATGAAAATATGAGCAGTTCATAGTCAGGTATGAGTGTGTGTGTGTGTGTGTGTGTGTGTGTGTGTGTGTGTGTGTGTGTGTGTGTGTGTGTGTGTGTGTGTGTGTGTGTGTTTAATAGTGAAAGCATGTTATGCTTTTGTGAGTTTTATCATCACAGATGGGCCAAAGCAAATGACAAACTTTAAAGGAAAATTCTGACGAGCTTTAAGTTGATTGGTCATCAAGCTCTGTCTAGTAGTAATAGTTTTGTCATTCATGATGTAGTTGTAAATTGGAATTGGGAATTCGTTGATGGACGTCTGTCGGGGGTTGAGATCAACGAAAAGGGTGTAGATTTGACGGCAACAACAAAGAAAAAATGGCTAAGTTAATATCGAATTATTAAGAGAGTCCTTAACAATCATCAACAGAGGGGGACATGTTTGACTGACATAGACTAAGTCTGTACAGCACGACCTGACCTGATAGAAACAATTGATGACTTTGGAAATGTTTGTAGATAACTGACTTGAGAGACCAAACAACAGGCCTGAAAAGCAGGATTCGCTGTGAGACTCAGGGCCGTTGCCCTTCAAAAACTTCGATAAGAAGGTGAGATTGGGCCTTTAAGTAATATTTTTGTTTCAGAGGCAGAGAAAGATGTCTGGGCGAAAATTGGCTGAAGGATGATGTTTGGGTTAGTGTTGATTGAAGAATTAGATTATTTTAAATTGATGCATGAGCTGGGTCATGCATCAAAAGGGGGATGGTAACAATTGCCAAATATGGGTTTACTGAGGGGTTAAAATTTGCTGAAAGCCATTGCACAGGTGGGGCAATGTTGCTGTCTATAAGTGGGCTGCACACGCTGATAACACAATTTCAGGACTGTTTAACAGGAGACGCCAGGGCAGAGGCAGCAGCGAAGGCCATGGCAGCACAACAGACAAAGGAAACTACGTGTACTTTACTATCTGAAAATAACCTCGACATTTGTTTTCTCTACAGATCATGCAGACTTTTAAGACATGAGCAGAATGTGTCTAATAAAATAATGGCTAGGGATGAATTTGGCTAACTACCCTGGCCTGGGTTATTAGTGTGGTGGAACGGTGTCACACCTGCGCAGCGCATAACTAAGATTTTCCTTTTACAGAATCTCAGGATGGATTGCAGCAAACAGAACTGATTCTGTTTCAAATGTATAAACGTTATGTTGAGGACATGAGCAATATGAGTTGAATGTTTCCCAGAGGAAAAAGGACTCTGAATGATATTAAGTGCAAGAAATGATCCAGTGATAATGTTTCAGGTTATTGATTCCACAGGTCACATTAAAAGGGGAAGACCGGCCAGACAAGCAGATGAGTTAATAGATGTTGTCACTAACAAGAATAGTTAAGGTCTCTATTCACAGGTGAAAGCAGGCAAGAAATGGTTCACTCCGGTGGGGATGTGGTCGTGAATTAAGGGAAACCTTGAAAGGATCAGAAAATGGTTGGAGAATGTGACAACTGGGTCCAAGCCTCTCACCTCAAGACAACACCAGCAGGCCTCAACCATCCAATAGAGCATAAAGTGAGGGGTCAAAGGCTAGTGCTAGTAACAGCCTCCCTACCGACGTGGGAAGAACATGGAACGTCCATGGGGCGAACGAGATGATCAACACACCTGGAGGAACCACCTGCCAACTGATGGTTTAAGTTTAACAGGAGAATCTGTTTCTGCGATGATTTTGATGATTCAAACTAAGTATTGATTTGATTGGTGCAAATATAGGAAATGTATTGATCGATGTGTCTGTACTAGAGATAGGCCTATTAGAGTGCATTTTGAACAACTAATTTGGTTACAGGAAAGGATAAAATTATAAGACTTATCTGGTAAGATTTGTTAAATGGCATTCAATAAGGGCTTACTAAATTGAATTAGAAGTCTTGTTTTAACATTGCAGACTACAGTGACAACATAACTGGTGGATTGAACACATGAGACAGGTGGTAAAGGAGCCTGAACATGCTAATGGGGCATGGGTTGGGTGGTTCATGTCTATGTGGGGAGGATGGGTGTACTGGATAATCCAGACGGTACTGCCAATTGTAGCGATAGGACTGCTGCATTTTGGTGTATTTTAATATCATATTGGAACAATTATGGGGTTTTGTTGGTTGTTTTTCTTGCTAATGTCTTATATAACCTATGTCTATAACCGTTATATAAGACATTAGCAATAGACATTATGTCATTATGTCATTACATTAGCAATAGACATTATGTCTATTACCATAGGTTATAACCTATAACCTATGCTAACCTATGTCTTATATATTTGGAGTGACTGAGGGTCTGATTTTTATCAGGAGTGCAATAACAGTGATTATTCATTTAGCCCGGCTTCAAATAAAATGCTTTACTTGCTTGCTAGACAATTAATGGAGCTTTACTCCGCAAAAACAGCCTTAAGCTTTCTTCTTTTACAAATACTATTTTTTTCAACAGATGTTTAAGCAGAGTGATCATTTATGCGAAAATCAATTGAAGGGTATAAATGTGATGTTGGGCTTAAAATTTGTCTTTGTTTATTATTATGATTATGGGTAACCTAATGATAAACAGGGGGGAATTGTTGTGGGCAATTTTAATCTCACATGTATTAATTGTTCTCCCTTATCAAGAGTGGAGCTAGGCACCAGAGGACCGGCCGGGTCAGGGGTCATCTTAGACTGGGAGGGGTTGAGGGGGTTAGTAAATCTAACCTGGCATCATGAATCCTATAACTTTGTGGAAATTTACAGAGAAGGCTCGGCTTGCAGTAAATAACCTTGGGGAGGGCGATTTAGTCTTCACCCCGGCCTGTGTTCTGGGCGTCACTCCACTTCGCAGTAATCTGTGTTGGTGACTGAGCCTTATTGTTCTTGCAAGAATAATAAACCTTTTCCTTTATTAATTTGACTCAGAGTGTCTCTTACGAAGTGATGTTTGTTTATTGAATTTTTGCCTTAACAGTTCATTTGTATGAAATCTGTTTTTTATTTGTGGAACATCACTTACAATTTTATCCTTAGATGGGTTTGGAAGAACAGACACAGTCTCTATTTGATAATATCTAGGTTAAAGAGGCTCTATCTGACCTCAGTGACGTGAGACAGCTGGCAGACAGTCGGTTTAGCCAGTCTGTCTGTTTCCTGACCTGAGCTCCAGATTATCATGTTTGAGCTCTCAAGGTCTCCAGAGCTCCTATCTTATACTCAGATTGCCCTTGCCCTATCCAAGAAATCACTATCACTTTCCAGACATGAGTCAAGTTTATCAAACAATTACACATTTATGTGTTAAAGGGTTAGTTCACCCAAAAATGAAAGTTAAGTCATTAATTACTCACCCCCATGCTGTACCAACCCCGTAAGACCTTCGTTCGTCTTCGTAACACAAATGAAGATATTTTTGATTAAATTTGAGAGCTGTAAACTACCACATAGGCTCCTGAGGGACTGCCTCTTGACGGCCCAAAAAGTCAATGAAGAAAATGTTTAAATATCCCAAGTGACTACCGTGGCTCAACTATATGTTTATCAAGCGACGAGAATACTTTTTGTGCAAAAAAACAAACAAAAATAACAAGTTTATTCGACTATTTCTTTTCTTCCTTGTAGGCCAGAAACGAGACTTCCTTAGATTTCCACGACGCATGCGCGAGAATTGCGATCTGCTTACACCAGCTTACACTACTTCAGATCGCAATTCTCGCGCATGCGTCGTGGAAATCTAAGGAAGTCTCGTTTCTGGCCTACAAGGAAGAAAAGAAATAGTCGAATAAACTCGTTATTTTTGTTTGTTTTTTTGCACAAAAAGTATTCGCGTCGCTTGATAAACATATAGTTGAGCCACGGTAGTCACTTGGGATATTTAAACATTTTCTTCATTGACTTTCATTGATTGTCCTTTCTTCATTGGCCCCCAAAGTTCCCCCATTGACTTACTATGGTGAAGGACGTCCCATCCAATGCATGTGTTTTTCCTACTATGGTAAATTGCATAGGGATTTTGTATTGAACATAGCTCTGGATCATAGTGTCATAGAGACAAGGGGGCGGGCTCATTTTACTCAGATGACCAATCAGTCTCTCAGGATCATTGTGAACCTATCAAGCCAAGCCCTAGCAACCATATAGAGCACCTTAGCAACAACTCCCATAGACTTCCATTGAAAGAGATCAAAGGGATATCTCCGGATATAAGTGTCATAAAAACACAAGGGTGGTCTCATTTGACTTGGGGTAGCAAACAGCCAATCATGAATCACCTCAACAATTTCTGGCCACGCCCTAGCAACCATTATCGAGCACCTTAGCAACCACATTTTAAAGAGGGATATCTTCCATTCTGAATGGAGGCATGGGAGATTCATGATTGGCAGAGGCATGGGAGATTCATGATTGGCAGCTGCCAAGCCACTCCCTAGCAACCTAACAGAGTACCCTAGCAACCATTTTGCAAAACCTACATCTCTGCATCTGAACATTGTATAGAGATGGGGGTTAGTTTATATCATTCAGAATGACAAGCAGCCTTTGGAGTTTCATGATTGGGAGCTACCAAGCCACTTCCTAGCAACCAAACAGAGTACCCTGCAACCATTTTGCAAGACCTACATCTCTGTATCAGAACATCGTATAGAGATGGGGGTTTGTTTATATCATTCATAGTGACAAGCAGCCTTTGGAGTTTCATGATTGGCAGCTGCCAAGCCACTCCCTAACAACCAAACAGAGTACCCTAGCAACCATTTTGTAACAGCTATATCTCAGAATCAGAACATTGTATCATGATGGGGGTTGGGTCTTTTGACTCATGCCAGCACACAGAACTTTCAAAATGTTAAACATGCTAGCTGTGAATAGCTACATGCTAATATTAAGTAGCTAAGTGTTAAAACATGCCATGAACATTATTAAAACTACAGTAACCATATGTGAACACTACCAACCACCTAGTAACGCCATAGCAACCACCCAGTATACCATAGCAACCACCTAGCAACACCATAGCAACCACCCAGAACACCCTAGCAACAGCCTAGCAACCATCCAGAACACCTTAGTAACACCCTAGCAACCAACAGAACACCCTAGAAACCACCTAGCAACACCCTAGCAACCACCCAGAACAACCTAGCAACCGCCTAGGAACACCCTAGCAACCACCCAGAACACCCTAGCAACCACCTAGCAACACCCTAGCAACTGCCCAGAACACCCTATCAACCACCTAGCAACCACCCAGAACACCCTAGCAACCACCTAGCAACACCCTAGCAACCACCCAGAACAACCTAGCAACCGCCTAGGAACACCCTAGCAACCACCCAGAACACCCTAGCAACCACCTAGCAACACCCTAGCAACCGCCTAGAACACCCTAGCAACCACCTAGCAACACCCTAGCAACCGCCCAGAACACCCTAGCAACCACCCAGCAACACCCTAGCAACCACCCAGAATACCCTAGCAACCGCCTTGCAACACCCTAGCAACCACCCAGAACACCCTCGCAACCACATAGCAACACCCTAGCAACTACCCAGAACACCTTAGCAACCACCCAGAATACCATAATCTGTTCCGGTTCTTATTAGTGTGAATGCTTCAAGCATTCACACTCTTGAAATCCAAATCTTTCTTATTATTATTATTCCGTATTCTTCCGTACGTTTTTCGGTCGCTTTCTTCTCCTCTCTACTTTGTGCTACAAAAACCATTCAAGTATCAAAATGTGCAGCTTTTCAAGGACATGTGTGCTATTACTTTTCTTTTTTATAACCTTTATAATTTTTAAATTATTAAACTTTTTGTGCATATTTTTTAACATGGAAGTCAATGGAGAATTCTTCAAATTCTGTTTTATGCTCCGTCTGCTTTCAAAGCCTACAACTTCTGCATACTTTCAGCTATTTCTGTCATTTAAACTTTAAAATGTTGAGAAATTTGTAAGCTATTAAAGTTGTATTCAACTTTTTGATATCTATTATACTTTTTTCACAATCTCTACTTTAGTCTCATGATGTTTTTCAACCCGTTTCTGAAATTATAATGGGAGTGAATGAGAGAGACTGTTCAGAGCTAGAGCACGTGCTAGAGTGAGCCAGCTTGAAACCTAATGCTAAAAAATAATTTTTAAATCGCTGACCTGGCCACAATTTTCACTCTTTGGGCATAAAATTATACTTGAAACGTAGGTATTTTTGTTGTGGTTCCTCTCATGTGTTTAGTAAATCCCTGGGACTTATAGTTTTTTCACTGTGTCCTTCCAAAGGACAAGAGTGACAGACATTCCTCCATTGGCAGCAATTATAAATTCAGGTCAAACTTTTGTGATCAGAGCAATACAAACCAGTTTTTTAACTTGCCAAAGTGGTCCCTTTTTTTAACTCTATCCACAAAAAAAATACATCACATCGTTCACAAAGGCCTTGTCTCGCTCACGGTCAGGTCATTTCGCCAATACAACCTATAGTTTTGTCTCTATTGAGGTTTGTTCGAGGCCAAGTATCAGCAATTTTGGCCTCTGTCTAAATAGGAAAGCTGATTGCACAGGTGATGCTGATTAGCAAAGATCAAAGGGAGACACACATAACTGGTCCTGTGTTCTGATTGGTGGACAGTCACTCAGCTCTTTTCTGAAGGATACTACAAGTTTTTGTTGCATTTATGCCTCTACTTCTCCTGTTCTCCCTCTCTCTTCCCTCCTCTTCTCCTCCTCCAATCCTCTACTCCTCCTGTCCTCCTATTCTACCCTCCTTTCATAATCTCTTCTCCTTTCTACTCTTCCTTTTATCCTCTTCTATCCATCTGCCTGTCTTAACTATTTGACTTTCTGTGTCCAAATGATCTATCTATCTATGTATAGACTATGTATCTATCTATCTATCTATCTATTTATCTATCTATCTATCTATCTATCTATCTATCTATCTATCTATCTATCTATCTATCTATCTATCTATCTATCTATCTATCTATCTATCTATCTATCTATCTATCTATCTATCTATCTATCTATCTATCTAATCCATCTATATTTCTAACTAATCTATCTTTCTTTCTTTCTAGATAATCCATCTTTCTTTCTAACTATACTATCTTTCTTTCTAAATAATCTTTTCTTTCTTTCTAACTATACTATCTGTCTTTCTTTGTAACCAATATATCTTTCCTTCTTTCTTTCTAACTAATCCTTTCTTTATTTCTAACTAATCCTTTCTTTCTTTTTTCATCCTTTCAAATCCATCTTTCTTTCTAACTAATTCTTTCTTTCTTTCTTTCTTTCTTTTAAATTCATATTTCTTTCTTACTAATCATTGCTTTCTTTCTTTCTTTCATCTATCTATCATCTATTTTTCTTTCTTTCTTTCTTTTTTCTTTATTTCTAATAATCTATCTATCTATCTATCTATCTATCTATCTATCTATCTATCTATCTATCTATCTATCTATCTATCTATCTATCTATCTATCTATCTATCTATCTATCTATCTATCTATCTATCTATCTATCTATCTACCTAATCTTTCTTTCTTTCTTTCTTTCTTTCTTTCTTTCTTTCTTTCTTTCAAATTCATATTTCTTTCTTACTAATCCTTTCTTTCTTTCTTTCTTTCTTTCAAATCCATATTTCTTTCTAACTAATCTTTCTTTCTTTTTATCTTTCTTTCTTTCTTTCTTTTTCTTTATTTTGAATAATCTATCTATCTATCTATCTATCTATCTATCTATCTATCTATCTATCTATCTATCTATCTATCTATCTATCTATCTATCTATCTATCTATCTATCTATCTATCTATCTTTCTTTCTACCTAATCCATCTTTCTTTCTTCCTTTCTACCTAATCCTTCTTTCTTTCTTTCTTTCTTTCTTTCTTTCTTTCTTTCTTTCTTTCTTTCTTTCTTTCTTTCTTTCTTTCTTTCTACCTAATTCATCTTTCTTTCTTTCTTTCTTTCTTTCTTTCTTTCTTTCTTTCTTTCTTTCTTTCTTTCTTTCTTTCTTTCTTTCTACCTAATCCATCTTTCTTTCTTTCTTTCTTTCTTTCTTTCTAATAATCCATCCATCCATCCATCCATCCATCCATCCATCTATCTATCTATCTATCTATCTATCTATCTATCTATCTATCTATCTATCTATCTATCTATCTATCTATCTATCTATCTATCTATCTATCTATCTATCTATCTATCAAATCCATCTTTCTTTCTAACTAACTAATCCTTTCTTTCTCACTAATTCTTTCTTTCTTTCTTTCAAATCCATCTTTCTTTCTAACTAATTCTTTCTTTCTTTCTAATCCATATTTCTTTCTTTCTTTCTTTCTTTCTAACTAACTAATCCTTTCTTTCTTTCTCTCTCACTAATCCTTTCTTTCTCACTAATCCTTTCTTTCTTTCTTTCTTTCTTTTAAATCCATTTTTCTTTCTAACTAATTCTTTTCTTTCTTTCTTTCTTTCTTTCTTTCTTTCTTTCTTTCTTTCTTTCTTTCTTTCTTTCTTTCTTTCTTTCTTTCTTTCTTTCTTTCTTTCTACCTACCCCCTGTCTTTCTCTACCTTTCTTTTTTGTACTCCTTTACTTCTCTACCTCTGTCTCTTTCTCTACCCCTATATTTCTTTACCTCTGTGTCTACATCTCTACCTCTCTTTACCTCTCTAAGTAAACTTGTAGTTTTCTACAATTTTTGGATCTTGTTTTGCATTTCAGCTTATTAAATGCATTTGAATTAAGCTTTTTTTTCTTTTTTGCTCTGTTTTGCTGTTGTTTGAACTGCAATATTTTTTTTTTTTTTAAGCATTTCAGTTCAGCTTTTGAAGCATTCACACGCATATTCCGCAGGAAATGCAATTTTTCTAGTTATTATTATTAGGGGCCAAGCACCGAAGGTGCGAGGCACCTATTGTAATTGTTCCGGTTCTTATTAGGGGCCAAGCACCCAAGGTGCGGAGGCACCTATTGTATCTGTTCTGGTTCTTATTACTGTGAATGCTTCAAGCATTCACACTCTTGAAATCCAAATCTTTCTTATTATTCCGTATTCTTCCGTACGTTTTTCGGTCGCTTTCTTCTCCTCTCTACTTTGTGCTACAAAAACCATTCAAGTATCAAAATGTTCAGCTTTTCAAGGACATGTGTGCTATTACTTTTCTTGTTTATAACCGTTATACTTTATAAAATATTAAGCTTTTTGTGCATTTTTTTAACATGGAAGTCAATGGAGAATTCTTCAAATTCTACTTTATGCTCCTTCTGCTTTCAAAGCCTACTACTTCTGCATACTTTCAGCTATTTCTGTCATTTAAACTTTAAAATGTTGAGAAATTTGTAAGCTATTAAAGTTGTATTCAACTTTTTGATATCTATTATACTTTTTTTTACAATCTCTACTTTAGTCTCATGATGTTTTTCAAGCCGTTTCTGAAATTATAATGGGAGTGAATGAGAGAGACTGTTCAGAGCTAGAGCACGTGATGTCATATGCTAGAAAGGAACAGGCATACCGTTTGAATGTTATTAAAGACGGCACATACAAGGATGTCAAAGTGACCAATTCAAGCGACCGCTACATTCAAGCTTTCAAAAAGCCAGGGAACGCTAGGTTCAACATCTGATAGATGCCTTGCAAGATCGGTTCCCCGAGGATTGCATGGATCTACTTCACTGCCTCGATGCCTTCTGAATCCCTAGATATCCGCAGACACATAGCGGTAAGTAGGATCTGTTGATTTATTACGGTCATTCTACAGAAACGTCGGTGCCCTTTTAGTATGGCAAGATTTCTTTATTTATTTATTTTTCTAACATTTAAACTTACACAACATTATTAAAATTTAAAATATAGGCTAAATAAAAATGTATATTTTTGTGCATTTATTTAAAGACGGCATATATTCGTATTTTACGCACTATAAGGCGCACTTAAAAGCCTTAAATTTTCTCAAAAAACGACAGTGCACCTATAATCCGGAGCGCCTTATATATGGATCAATTGGTTAATAACGCTCCGCTTTACCTTACCTAACGCTCAGCCTTACCTTACAAAAAACCAAAGACCAACAAAAACAACATTTTCCAAAACAGAAATGTTTAATTTCAAATTACAAATTAGGACTAGCAAGAACAGGAATGTAGCATACACAAAAAGTCCTGTAAAATTAAACGAATAAATGGGCCTAATAATATTAATAAAAAATGTATAAACAAAAATATACATAAAAGTTTTAAAAGTAAATTAACTATAGGCCAGAATTTTGATAACTGAACTTTTTGCCCAACGCACACGATAAAAATGTAAATGGGTTAATAACCATTGTACACACAAACTGCTGTAAAATTAAACGAATAAATGGGCCTAATAATATAACTAAAATAAAAATATGAACAAAAATGTTAAAAAAAAAATAAAAAAAAATAAAAATATATATATATATATATATATATAGGCCTATAAATGTTTTAAAGTAGGCTAATTAATTTTTAGGCCAGATTTTGATAAGCCTAACTGATTTTTGCGCCAAGCGCGCTATTAAAATTTAAATTGGCTTAGGCCTATATCATCTGTTCAAAAAAAAAAAAGTAAAATTAAACGAATCAATGGGCCTAATTAAAAATCATCTACATCAACATCAACGTGTTATATTAAATACATTTTGGTAAATTAACTATTAGGCCACCAGACGCATACATCTAACTGAACTTTTGTGCAGAGAGCACGTGGATGACAATTTAAATTGTCTCAAACTTAAAAAAAAAGAAGAAAAAAAAAGAATTGCTTTCCTTATCTAGCCTACAGTTCTTTTGAGTTCACCTTCAAGAACACGAGTTTGGACAATGTCTGAGGCTTCAGACACATGCGTGGTTTCTTGAAAGCAGGCCAGCAGCGGAGAAAACCCTCGCTTGGGGATGCTGAATACAATGCAAGCAACTTTAGTCAGGCGGGGAAAAGACGTGGAGACGCTCCACTCCGCTCACATGCTCTTCTGCGAATGTAAGTTATGCCAAGTTCAGACGGCGCGATTTCAACGAAATCTATCCTTGGACCAAGTTCGCCAAGATAGCCTCCCTGTCTCGAGTGTTCCTGCAGAGAGGGGGTTCTCACTGCAGAATCGGATCAAGACGAAGCAGCAAAGTCGCTTTGCAGAAAACAATTAAGGTTATACGCGGCTTATGCGCATTGCAAGTTGTGGAGAGACGCTGCGAAGTTTTGATTTTAAGTCGGCAGCTGCACATTTCAGCACTGCAAAACAGCGTAAAAAGTAGCCTAAAATTACGCGAGACAGTGTTATAGGCCTAGTCATTTGTTTGTTCCAATTAATTTGACAAGGAGTCATTTCACGGTGGCCAATTTAAATGTTACCAGCTAAATGAGACGCTGAGAGTGTATATAATTAAGTTCGCTTGAGTAAAAACTACTATTCAGATATTGTATGTGGGGAAGGGGGATTGGTTTGTTAAACTAATGTGAAACCATAGTAAAAAGAATTGGAGTTGATTGACGCCAATCGGACGTTCATGTTTTCATGGTTTAGCTACGTCTATTTGATAGTTATGCTAATAAACATGTTGCATTCTAGACGGCCTGATTATGTCATTTTTTAAGTTACATAGCCTGCCTCCAGTTTTCCTCAACTTGACTAATTAAGAAGCGATATTTGACCGGCATATCATCAAAATGTCCGTTAATCTAAACCTCTGCCGGTCACTTTGACCGGCACCATTTTTTTCTAGCGGAAACTCTGTACCGTACATGCATTTTCAATAGAGGGACAGAAAACTCTGAGACTAAATTTAAAATATCTTAAACTGTGTTCCGAAGATGAATGGAGATCTTACGGGCTTGGAACGACATGAGGGTGAGTCATTACAGTAATGAAATAATTTTCATTTTAAAGTGAACTAATCCTTTAATTAAAAGTAATAAAACAGCAATATGTTTCATGCAGTCATTCTTTATTGAAGAAGCATTATGTGTAGCCTTAAAAAAGTGTGAAAACAGGAGAGAAAAAAACAATTAGACCAATAGCTAATTCCCTTGACTGGGTATTGCTTCATCAAGACAATCCAGACAATCTCAGTAGACATGTCTATTTTTAATGTAACTTTTAATTTATGTAAGGACTTTTGGCTAAGCAACTCGACTGCCCCCACCCCCAGGGGTTTTCTGAAACACACAGACACACACACACACACACACACACACACACACACACACACACACACACACACACACACACACACACACACACACACACACACACACACACACATTCATCCACTTACTCCAGTGAGTATCAAGTTGCAAGACTTTGGAATGTTGTAAAATGTCTCTGAGACAAAGAGACGGACATTTCTGTTGGTTAAAGGCATAAAAAACCATCAAATATATTTTGTTTAGGTATGTGTGTTTTCCTCCAGGTCACAGTGAAATATCGTTGTTTGGTCGTGGCATAAATAGAAATTAGAAATATCTTCTTCATGCATCATAAACATAAGTGTATATTCCTTTGATGTAACATCTTTGATGTCTCCAGAATGCTTATTGAATGAAATACCCGAATATGCATATAGATGTAAAGTAAAGTGTATTTTTAATTTGTTTTGCTGCCAATGAAGACCAGATTGTTTTACTATAAAACCCTCATTAAACACACCCCCTTCCACGAGGAGCGCGCGCTGAGGAACAAAGGACAATAAACCAAGAGTTCCCGCAAGCAACGTCCATCTCCCCGATTGGCTCAAGCCAACAGGAAAGGGATGGATTCCGCCAAGGAGATAAAAGGAGCGCGCAGGCTCTGCCTCTTCACTTCCTATTCTGACCGTCTCAGAGAAACATGTAACGCTCGCGATCTCCTCACGGAGATCTGATCCGACCATGGATCTTTTCTTTTGTTCGTCTAAAAGTCTCGTCTTTTCCTCAAATGGACTACCAAGTTCGTCTCCCAGGAAAGAAAGTGGACTTTGCCGAACTATTTCCTCGCGTAACGTCACCTCAAAGACTTTAAGCCTTTCAAACACTCGCGCTGAATGCCAACAACGCCATGTGACTCCCCACGGAACAAAGGAGCCATGCATGCGCCGGGACGGGCTGCGCAAACACGCTGCGGCCGTGCTCCACGTGACGCAGGCACGCAGGACAGCACCTCCAGTCGACACGTGGCCCGAACGGGCCGAGCAACGAGCCCGCGACTGACACAGACCAAATATGCCCTGCAAGTATACCTTCTTTTAGAGCTTCTAAGGAGCATAAAGAAAGTGTTTCCGTGGTGTTCAGAAAGGTTAACTGACTGTGTTAGAGTGAGTTGTAGAGAAAGGGAGTTACATTCACTATCACCATTCTCTCTCTCTCCCACTCACTTAACTTACGCGTATCCATTGTCTAAACGCTCTGTGTCGTGTTAGTTTGTATTTTAATGTTTGTAAATACATGTATCATTGTAACGTAGTAAATGCTTAAGTAGTGGCTTTATTAAATACACTTATGCACATGTCTGACTGAATCACTGTCTCGCTCATGATACAAGTCAATGAAATGCCGATTTAAAATGCTGCTAGCTGTAACTAAAAATACCTGAAAGGGTATTTGTTTATAGAGCAGGGGAGGCAAATTCTTTTGGCCACAGAATTTGTCTTCACAAGCTCTATAACTTGATTGAGCTAATTGATTTTGCCTGTCTTGTAAAACGTGGTCCTTGCAATTAATAACAATTAATTTGTGGTTAATTGCGGGGATGCACATGTATGCATATGGGTAAAATTAATACATTAATATGCAAGACCGGTCTGATCCAAATCTGTATGAATAATTATTAATTATCAATTATTAATTATGATATGCAAATTCCCCCTTTATCAGACCCGACCAGAGTCTTTACATTTAAACTAACAGATTTGCTCGCTGCAGAGCAACCGGAATTTGAAGATGTTTGATGATAGTTGCCAATTTGAGTCAAAGTCAGTATACATGTAAATGTCGTAGGCCAGTAAGAGCTGTGCATGTAAACCTCACTCCCCTGATCTCAAGAGGTACTCTAGCAACTGTAGCTTTAGCTGGACAATATTTTTATCCTAATGCTGTTTTAAAGCCTAAACAATCTGTATAATTTCTATTTCAACTGTTACTGTACTAAACCAGGGCCGGAGTGGGACTCATTTTCAGCCCTGGAGTTTCATGCCTTAGACCGGCCCACTTTAGTTCCCGACTGTCTATATTAAAATAATGTAATTATAACCTCAGTATATAAGCAATAATGCACTGTTCTGTACAGCCTTGTAATTCATTGTATTTTTCAAAAATATTATTTTCAATTCAGTGCAATAGCCGGGAATGCTCCCCCGTGATCTTTTTTTTTTTTTTTTTGAAAACTAAACCATTAAATGGCACTTTCTGGAGAGTTTTGTGCAAAGAAATATAGAATAAAAGTTGGTCTAGCAAAGTCTTATATTTCTGTAAGTCACACAGATTAAACACAAATATGCTGGCTGAATAGATTGCTAGTTGAGAATTATTGAAGAATTATTATACTTTAATTATTGTATTTATAATGACTTTGTGAAATGTTATCTAAACAGCATGAGCCTCTTCTAGCTGGCCAGTAAGGTTATTTGGCAAATTTCATTCTGTAACATACAGATCTGTATAATGCTTTTATAGTGTTATAGCCTACATTTCTTACAGATAATCACGATGATCATTGTGTTTGTCTTACCGAATGTGGTAGCTTTATGCAATTACAGTTTGTCTATAAGCTTTTTTTATTTTTTTATTAACGCTGACAGTAGAATGTTGCCAGATATTGCTGCGAAAATCAAGCAAAACAAAACTAAATAATAATAATAATAATCCGAAATTAGTTCATAGTTTTGGAAATAAGATTATTATATCACTAACCCTAACATGCATCTTTCCACTTTAATAACTTTCTAAAGTGTTAAATCAGAAAAACAGGTCCAGAAGATTACTGCATCTTTCCATTACGTGGACCTGGCAACACGGATGCATGCACTCGCACCCTCATTCACAACGCGCTGTTCACTTCGCTATTTTCTCACAGCAACATGAATTGCAAACATGTTAGGTGGTTTAAACATGCCTAATTAATCATTCAAAGAGCATGCACTTTTATTTTTGAATGTAAAAAAATGACGAGGTCCGAATCATGGTGACCTCACATGTGTTAAATAGGAATCCATTGTAATAAAGTTATTCTCATTTTGTACACAGTATGCAATAGGCAATTGCTCTTCCTGCTTCTCCTTCTTTTGTTCTTATTCTCTCAGTCTCTTTATCTTTACCTGTAAATCTCCCCTTCCCGAAGCTGAGCTTTGATAGATAGACTGATTATTTATGTAGGTCGTTTAAAACTTCTATCGTTTAGCCACTTGCATCTTATTATCTTGGGAAGCGTCGCGTTGGGATTCGTGGTGCGTGGCTCGCGCTTCTGTGAAAATAAATCCAGCTTTGATCGGTCATCTCAAATATTTTGCCATTGCCGACGAGCGGTGTTTGAGTGCTGATGATGAGGTCGGTTCTCGTTGCAATATGGTGGTGGGTACGACCCTGACTCGTAAGTGCTACTATTGTCCATGTTTCGTATCTCTAGCAACTGACTTTTTTTGTGGGGCTGCGAGAAAATAATAATAATAAATAGTGGGGCTGCGCTGTGACTGGAGCCTATTAAGGTAAACATTCAACCCAGTGCCGTGACAACGCCGGCCCTCCTAGCCGATAAAACAATTCTCCCGGAATTCTCCCGATGCTCCCTGTTAGCCAATCCGGGCCTGTACAAAACTGCTTTGAAACAATCCATACTGTTAAAAGAGCTTTATAAATGAAGGTGACTTGACTTGAATGATGCTAGTAGAACCAGCAGAACTGGTTACATACATACCTAGCTTATAACCGTAAGTGAGATGTTTTGTGGAAAAATAAGTGAAGACTGCATAATATTTGTTAACAATTTTTAATAAATGTCATATATTTGCACGTTTCCCCCCCCCATGAAATAAACATAATTTCTGTGTTTCTCTGATCTATGATAGTTTTTATTAGCAGACCCCCCCCCCCCCACCACCACACACACACACACTTTTAGGGACATATTTGTCTCCAAAGTATAGTTGAGTAAATCCACAAATAAACACACACATACACACTCCTTCCCCTTCACTTTCTGCCAAATCGAAAGCCAAATCCTCCTTTCTGTCTGTTGAAGGCTTGCAAACCTCCTGCAATTGAAGTGAGCACCTCATTCCGCTTCTCTCCACCCTCTTCTTCCACCTCTCCCCCCTGTGGATAAGGCACAGGCACTATTTGATTGTCTGGGAATGTCCCCATGGGTCTCTGTCCCAGTTCCTCTCTCTTCTGGTCCTTCACCATGTCCCTCTGTCCCCATCCCAGTTCTGCCTTCACCCTCTCCAGAAGCTCCTTGGGTTCCGGCTCCTGAATCAGAGCCCAGGGCTGGAACGCTGTCACTGGCCTGCCATCTGGACCTCCCAGCGAAGCCTGCAGCTGGAGCATTGCTGCTTCCCACTCAGGGTTGTCCAGTGTAGGCAGATAAACCATGGGATGGTGTGGCAACATTAGACCTCTGGGAGGCTGAACCAGGAGCACCAGCAAAAAGAAAACTGTGGTTTGAAGAGTAGAGGAGAGATGGAAAACCTGGAATTTCATCTGAAATTTAAGAAATAAAGGAGAAGAGTTAAGAGAATTCCTTCCAAAAAAGAGACAAATATCATCCTTTACTGAATTAATTTTTCACATCAGTTTTAGGATTTACCATGCAGAGTATTCTGAATCTCTATCCATCAAGCCATCTGCTTGTAGCTTCTTTAAATACCCTACCCATTCTAGATTTGTTCGTTGTCAATGACTAGACAGCTGTTTGTTAATTGGTTAAAACATCCATGTGACGCACACGACCATCTCCACAATGTCATCAAAATTCCTTTAACTAGGATACACAGTCAGCTTAACTGGAAGAGTTGAAGTGGACAATTACTGAAAATGGGCATATATGCAATCTATCACACAAAGCCTCAAGTTTGTACCTCACCAAGAGGTCTGAGAAATAACAGGAAGAATTTCGCCATTGTCTCCTTATGGTTAGTGTTGTTATGTCCCAATGTGTTCTGATTATAACATTTGTTGTGAGGAAATGCTTGTGTGCCCTGTGTTGTGCTCTCCTCCATTTCTCTCCGTCACTCTCTCACTCAGGTTAACTACCTATGGCAACTCGTCGTGAGCATGCCGAAGCAGAGGAGAATAAAAGGAGCACGCAGAAAATGCTATACTGAGGAACACTTCTCCCCAGCTTTAGACTTAAAACTGTCTGTCTGTGTGCTTGCTAAAGTGAGAGCCCTTGCTGATAACTTTGAGTTAGGTTGTCCTATACTTGTTAGCTCTGTGCTAACAACTGTTCATGAATGTAGAATTAACTTTTAATGTAGAATTCTAGAATTAACTTAATGTGCTCAGCCTTAAAGATTTACTTGTGGGTAATTAAAAAGATACTGCTCACTTTTATCGTCTAGCTTATTGTGTTACTGTAGCTGCAGGGAGAGAGTGCCTTTATTATTGTGGACTGTTTTTCTCCTGTTTTTGGCTAGAGGGGAAAAATGCTCAGGAAATTTTTTTGTTGTTGATTATCCCTTTGTGGTAACTCTTTAGAATACGGTTCCTTCGTTAATGAATAACTACACAAGAACTAATGTGTAACACAATATTAACAATCTAGTAACTATTATAAACTAACAAGAAACTCTGATTAACGAACTAGTAAGTAATAGCGCACAGACGAAAGTGGTAGTTCACTATTAAGTAATCAATAACTACTATTTTTTTAATACTTCCCAGAGAACTACTGAAAAAGTTTATTAACAATCTAGTAACTACTATTAACTAAAAGAAACTCTTATTAACGAATTAGTAAGTAATAGCTCACAGATGAAAGTGTTACTAGATACTTCTGTGGGAATTACTAATTATTTGGATCCGTATTATCACTGGCGTAGGAACCGGGGGGTGGGACGTGTCCCCCTCAATATTGAAAAATGCAGCATGTGTCCCACCCAAAAAATTCCATACCTACCGCAGGAACAAAAATTGATAGTTAGGTTAAACCATTAAACCCGGTTAAACCTTCCCATTTCATGTTTGAATAATCACCATTCGCTTCATATATTTCACTCACCGGAGCATCTGATTGGTAGAGAGAAGTTAACATTACACTAGAAACGCACCAGCTTTGAACTAGAACCTACATGATTTATCTAATCTGACAATGATATTTTTGTTATTACCTCCATGTTACTTATAATATCACATACCTTTATTTGCAGTTTGAATAAATAATAAACACAGCAGTTTGAACTCTTCTCCACTTTATTATTATACCACACATCAGATCACTAACTCCAAAATCCCGCGACCGTACCAAGTGCGCACGACCCATCTACGGCAAGCCCCGAGGGGAAAAATTTAAGTAGGCATCTATTTTTTTTATTAAGTATTTATTTTCTATTAACACTGTATTCATTTATAATGTATCATTATTGCGTGACATTTGTGTCAATAATCGTCAAGCACAGGTGACTTCACGTAGTGGGAGGGGGCCCCAAAACAGACCGCCACTGCATGTACCACATCACCAAACTGTATGTTACTATTATGGTGGTGGGATAGACGTTGATTCATAGTGGCCAATATGTCCCCCCCCCCCCCCCCCCAATGTCAAAGACGTTCCTACGCCCTTGCGTATTATAAAGTGAAGATCGTTGGAACTAACTAGTAATTACTCAAGTGTTACTACATGATCTAGTGATGATTTGTGCAAACGTTTGAGATTTTTGGTGAACTTTAGTATACTTTTAGAAAATGTCTTTAGTAACACTTGAGTAATTACTAGCTAGTTCCAATGATCTTCACTTTATAATACGAATCCAAATAATTAGTAATTCCCACAGAAGTATCTAGTAACACTTTCATCTGTGAGCTATTACTTACTAATTCGTTAATAAGAGTTTCTTTTAGTTAAAAAGTAGTTACTAGATTGTTAATAAACTTTTTCAGTAGTTCTCTGGGAAGTATTAAAAAAATAGTAGTTGTAACGGTCACCAGGTGGAGTGCCCTTGAGAGTCACCAGAGGGCACTCCACACCAGATGTTCATGTTTCCCTCACAACTACATTTCCCAGAACTCACTGCCCGGACTCATCACTGATCACATTCACCTGTACCTCATTCACTGATTGCATTCACCTGTGTCTCATCCTGTTAGTGTGTCTATATATACCTTGTGTTCACGTTCAGTGTTTGTGAAGTCTTGTTTAAGTGTTACACTGCATTTCTGAGCGTTTTTCCGTGTTTGGTTTCTGGTTTTTGACTTTGGATTGTTTTTTGGATTTTGATTATTGCTGCCTGCCCTGACCTCTGCCTGTTTCCCGGATTCCCACTGTGTATCCTCCATTGTCCTGTCTGCTAATTCTTGACCCTGCCTGTACGACTAATCTTAAATAAAGCTGCATTTGGATCTTCATCTACAAGCCTCAGAGCAGTTCATAACAGAAGACTTCGCCGCACCAAGATCCAGCAGTGTTACCAAAATGAATCCAGCAGCCCAAATTATGCGTCTCCGCCAAGGAAATCAAACGATTGAGCGTTATGTGATGGACTTTTTGGACCTTGCTCATCTGACTTGCATGGACGAGGTTTGCTTAATGATATTTTTTCGTGGAGGATTATCTGAGCCGCTAAGCTTCCTTATGCCATTGCATGACCCTAGCTGGACTCTAAAACAGTATATTGACTTGGCCCTGCAACTGAGCAGTTCAACTCTTTCTGTGAGTTTGACGTCTGCCAATTCTGAGTCTCTTCACGCCTCGCCCACCCAGCCTGAAAATCTTCACGCCACGTCAACTATTAGGCCTGTCACCAGATCGGTCTATGGCCGTCTAGGACTGGTTGCCAGTGTGGCAGATCCCCCGCTGAAGTCAGTGCAGAGGATCAAGAGGACTGTCGTTCCCGGGTCCCGCCAGCCAGAGCCTGTTCAGCCTTGTCACGTCTCAGCAGAGCTTCCAGGGCCTCGTCACGTCAGCTCTGCCGAGCCTGTGCTCACCGCCAGCTCTGCCGAGCCAGAGACGCTTCACTTCACTTCTGCCGAGCCAGAGACGCTTCACTTCACTTCTGCCTAGCCAGAGACGCTTCACTTCACTTCTGCCGAGCCAGAGACGCTTCACTTCACTTCTGCCGAGCCAGAGACGCTTCACGTCACTTCTGCCGAGCCAGAGACGCTTCACTTCACTTCTGCCGAGCCAGAGACGCTTCACTTCACTTCTGCCGAGCCAGAGACGCTTCACGTCACTTCTGCCGAGCCAGAGACGCGTCACGTCACTTCTGCCGAGCCAGAGACGCTTCACTTCACTTCTGCCGAGACAGAGACGCTCCACGTCACTTCTGCCGAGACAGAGACGCTCCACGTCACTTCTGCCGAGCCAGAGACGCTCCACGTCACTTCTGCCGAGCCAGAGACACTCCACATCACTTCTGCCGAGCCAGAGACGCTTCACGTCACTTCTGCCGAGCCAGAGACACTTCACGTCATTTCTGCCGAGCCAGTGTCTAAAGACAAGATGACCGCCTCCAAGCCAGTGTCTAAAGACAAGATGGCTGATTCAGAGACTGTTCAAATCACTTCTGCTGATCCAGATTCTGTTCACGTCACCGCCTCCGAGCCAGTGTCTCCGGACAAGATGGCCGCCTCCGAGCCAGTGTCTCCGGACAAGATGGCCGCCTCCGAGCCAGTGTCTCCGGACAAGATGGCCGCCTCCGAGCCAGTGTCTCCGGACAAGATGGCTGCCTCCGAGCCAGTGTCTCCGGACAAGATGGCCTCCTTCGAGCCAGTGTCTCCGGACAAGATGGCCGCCTCCAAGCCAGTGTCTCCGGACAAGATGGCCGACCCAGTGTCTCCGGACAAGATGGCCGACCCAGTGTCTCCGGACAAGATGGCCGACCCAGTGTCTCCGGACAAGATGGCCGACCCAGTGTCTCCGGACAAGATGGCCGACCCAGTGTCTCCGGACAAGATGGCCGATCCAGTGTCTCCGGACAAGATGGCCGATCCAGTGTCTCCGGACAAGATGGCCGATCCAGTGTCTCCGGACAAGATGGTCGATCCAGTGTCTCCGGACAAGATGGACGATCCAGTGTCTCCGGACAAGATGGCCGATCCAGTGTCTCCGGACAAGATGGCCGATCCAGTGTCTCCGGAAAAGATGGCCGATCCAGTGTCTGCCCCTGATCCAGTGTTTGTTTCTGTGTCTGTGTCTATCCTTGTGACCATTTCTGATGTAGTGTCTGTTCCTGAGCCGGTGTCTGGTCCTGAGAGGGCATCACCGCCGTGGCCGCCCGAGGGGTCGTCGCCGCCGTGGCCGCCCGAGGGGTCTTCCCCGCCGTGGCCGCCCGAGGGGTCTTCGCCGCCGTGGCCGCCCGAGGGGTCTTCGCCGCCGTGGCCGCCAGAGGGGTCTTCGCCGCCGTGGCCGCCCGAGGGGTCTTCACCGCCGTGGCCGCCCGAGGGGTCTCCACCGCTTTGGCCGCCCTCAAAGCCTGCTCCGCCCTGGCCGCCCGCACAGCCTGCTCCGCCCTGGCCGCCTGCACAGCCTGCTCCGCCCTGGCCGCCTGCACATCTTGCTCCGCCCTGGCCGCCTGCACGGCCTGCTCCGCCCTGGCCGCCTGCACAGCCTGCTCCACCCTGGTCTTCCGTCCTAGTCTCCAGGCCCTATTCTGCTCCACAGGCCTAGCCCTCCATCCCTCCCCCGGATCCGCCTCCGCTCCACCTCCCTCCTGAACTGTTTTTGGAGCGTCTGGAAGCCGCTCTTTGGGGGGGGGCTATGTAACGGTCACCAGGTGGAGTGCCCTTGAGAGTCACCAGAGGGCACTCCACACCAGATGTTCATGTTTCCCTCACAACTACATTTCCCAGAACTCACTGCCCGGACTCATCACTGATCACATTCACCTGTACCTCATTCACTGATTGCATTCACCTGTGTCTCATCCTGTTAGTGTGTCTATATATACCTTGTGTTCACGTTCAGTGTTTGCGAAGTCTTGTTTAAGTGTTACACTGCATTTCTGAGCGTTTTTCCGTGTTTGGTTTCTGGTTTTTGACTTTGGATTGTTTTTTGGATTTTGATTATTGCTGCCTGCCCTGACCTCTGCCTGTTTCCCGGATTCCCACTGTGTATCCTCCATTGTCCTGTCTGCTAATTCTTGACCCTGCCTGTACGACTAATCTTAAATAAAGCTGCATTTGGATCTTCATCTACAAGCCTCAGAGCAGTTCATAACAGTAGTTATTGATTACTTAATAGTGAACTACCACTTTCGTCTGTGCGCTATTACTTACTAGTTCGTTAATCAGAGTTTCTTGTTAGTTAATAATAGTTACTAGATTGTTAATATTGTGTTACTCATTAGTTCTTGTGTAGTTATTCATTAACGAAGGAACCGTATTCTAAAGTGTTACCCACTTTGTTTTTGTGCAGGGTAGCTAGCTCTTCTAAACCTTAGTTAGCTTATGTTTTGTTTATTACTTGAGTTCCTCTCTCTTGAAAATGTATTACCTTAGTTTTGTTAAACTTTTTGGTATATTGAAAATAAATATTGTCTTATTTCCCTTTTCTCCAGATGCACATTCGGTGGACACAGATGCCTGGATTGTATTTTTACTACACACTTATGGTCAAGAAGTTAAGTTCTTTATTAAAGGCAGTACTTATATTATGACAGAAAACAGATTTGAAATGAAAAAAAATATCATTTGGAAATGCCATGGCAACCACCAAGCATTCAGTCAGAAGACCTTAGTAACCTTCCAGAACATTCTCCTTAGAAACCTATCTATCTGTCTATCTATTTATATCATTTGGACTTTAAGCTTTGTTAACTTTCAGGCAAAGGTTTTTCTACCCAACATTTACATTTTGATAGATTTGCTGAGCTCACCGACTGATCCAACAGCATTCCTGTCAGGGCATCTACTCTCTACTCTCAAATACTCTCTAATTGGTATTTAGCAATGCAGCTAAACATTATAAGCCGTGATTATGAAGTATAAAAATGTTATATGTTATTATAATACAGCATATCAAAGACTTTAGTCTAATTTTATTCGTGTATGAAGAGTTCAGATGCAAAAGCCTCTAAGTGCCATTTGAAATTTTCTTCTAGAATGATAATTTTTATCAAGCTTGTATATTTAAGTTCAGTGATTTCACTTAAATGGTAATGATAATTACCTATTAATTGTTATTTAAGTGAAATTACTGAACTTAAATATACAAGTTCATTAAATCATCATTAAAGAAGAAAATTTCAAATGGCACTTAGAGGCTTTTGCATCTGAACTCTTCGTATATTGGAATGTCTGGGACATCAGCAGTGTTGTCAGCTCTTATTACAGAATGATATCTTATTACAGAATGATATATTTTGTGTTTTAAACGCTTTTATTACAGTTAGATACATTTTATTGAACATTTAATTAACAAGGTACAATATGGCCTTGGCAACAACTTGAATGATGTTTGGAAAAAAAATTATGTTGTATGTAGTGGTGTAAAGTATTTGAGTAAATAGTTACTTAATTTTTTGGCTTATCGTTTTGGGTACTCTGTAGTTTTACTGAGTATCAAAGGTTTTAGCAACTTTTACTCTCTACTTGACTACATTTTTTAAATAGCATAGGCCTATGTACATTTTACTCCAAAACATTTGTGATGAGTAATGCAATTAATAGTTACATTTTACGTGGCATCTGCAGCAGTTTATTTCTGCTACAAAAGAGGTGATACATTTACATTTAGTCATTTAGCAGATGATTTTATACAAAGCGACTTACATCTGAGGACATCATGAAGAGGCAATAAAAACACAAGTGCTCAAAATACAAAGTTCTAACATTGCTCAGAGTAGCATAAACGGATTTAAAGAATATGTTTGGGTTTTTTTAAATTATTATTTTTTATTTATTTATTTTTATGTTAAGTACTCACGGAAGAGATGAGATTTCAGTTGTCTTTTGAATGCTGTCAGGAATTCTGCATTCCGGATGATGATGGGCAGATCATTCCACCAGCATGGAACCGTGAATGAAAATGTTCTGGAGAGTGATTTTGTGGCTCTTTGTGGCCTTTGATGGCTTTGTACCACGAGCTGTCACTCACTGATCGATCATAGGCTTCTAGGGGTGTAGACTCGTAGGAGCGAAGAGATGTGAGGGAGATGAACAGAGGAGTGACGTGGCCCCTTTTGGGCTTGTTGAAGACAAGACGAGCAGCAGCATTCTGGATCATTTGTAGAGGATTAGTTGCACATGATGGAAGTCCAGCCAGAAGTAATCAAGCCTAGAAATAACCAGGGCCTGGACACGAAGCTGTGTCGCCTGCTCAGTTAGGAAAGACCAGTTGCCTAAACTTGTTGTCATATCACCATCTACCTAAACTTGTTGTCAACAAGGCTACTTTATACAAATGTGCACTGTGACCGTAGCTGCACAGTAGAAACACAGTTGTACAGTATGACATCAATGACAACTGAGATCTTACAGTGTGACATGGCTGTTTCTAATCTTTGCAATCCATGTTGCTCTCTCTGCACTGCGGAAGAAGCATGGATTATTCGAAAACACACACAACCTATGTCAGAGAAGATCAGACGCGCGTGTGTGTGTGTGTTGATCTCTGACAGTTCAAGTAATCCATGTGTTTTCTTTGAAACCCAGCATTAGTACAGTATGAAGTTAAACCTGCTTCCTAGTAGGTTTCATTTAAGCCTCCATTTAGTCCTGGTGTTGCTCCAGTCTTCCTCCATGAAATCATCGTATTAAACTCTTAACCAGACTAATGTGGCACCTCAATTCGCTTAGGGCAGGGCTATTCAATTACAAATTCAGTTGGGCCAGATTTTCAAACCAAGGAGGTTAGCTGGGCCAGTCATTTCAGCGGTGTAGCAACTCGTAATGACACATTTTAAAACCAACACAAACAAATTTATTGAAAAACATGTCAGGTTTATTAATTTTTTCTCTTTTAACTTTGGTCAGTTTGCATAGCAAAAGGTGCATGAAAACAATAAAAGAGCTAACTGAACAGAATCTAAGGTAGTCCCTACTTTTTCCCACTTACAAAAGAAAAAAAAAATTACCTAGGTAACTGGTCTCTGAAAATCTGATCACAAAGTGCATACAACAAAAGTAGTAGGCTGTTAGCAATAACATTAAGTTTCCTTTTGAAACAAAATAAACATCTTGCTCACATTTGACCCAGGATCACCTCAAAGTGCATAAAATAAAAAGTGTACAGTATTCACAACTATAACTAACACTCCACAAATGTACTACTGCACTCTGAGGCAGCATATTTTAAATCACCACATGTGTATTTGGCATGCCTTTGTTAAACTTCCAACATTATATTGATGTAGGCTACAGTTACCTTGCATACTTAGTGGGAGAAGTGACAGTATTTTATTTTATTTTTTTGAACGAGAGCAGTGACTGGTATCGTAGGCTGGAATTGTATAAAAAACTTTTTTCCAAATTTGTTTAAACTTTCTGTATATATCAATGCATAATTAAAATATA